>NC_044911.1:18307195-18607195 GCF_001633185.2 Quercus lobata | reverse complement strand
AAGGTCTGCTCAATTTTCACACTTTTACTAAAGTGAATTTATTTTTTAATTTAAAATATACATTTTTCCCATATTGCTCCCTGCAATAGCTTATTTTATTTTATTTTTTATTAGTACAATAGCTTATTTTATAGTATTTCACTTTGTGTTATTTCTTTCGTATAAGTATTTCACTTTGAGTTCATAAAAAATTTAGGAGAGAGAACAATAAAAGAAAAGAAAATACAATTCACAGGACCACTTTGAGAAGATATTGGGAACGAAAAGATTACACTGAATTTAAATGCTCAGAAGGAGCTTGAGCAGCTGAAAAGCAAGTGCAGCAATGTGTGTCCCAAAATGAAAACATAAAAAACCTCTATCATGAGAAGAACATGACAGTATTATCTTCCCTATGTTAACATTGTCAATTTTTTGGTAGATTGAGATTTAGGCATGTACATTAGCACTGATATAAAAATTTAAAATGAGTTAATTAGGCCTTCTTTGGGTTTTTCAAACTGGGGACGGGTTGGCATTTTCTGCAAGCCTATCAATTTAAAATAGATACAAATGAGGTTTGCATATCGCCAACATGGGGTGAATGCTAGAGAAATCGGTACAAGACGTGGGAAAGATGTCCTCTATAGAACTGCTTTGGCCAATGGTTTATGCTATTATGGAGTTTTACAGAGAACCTCAAACCCAAACTCCTTTGATGGCTTGCAAATTTCTTATTGGCGTTCGTTGTTAGAGAGTTTGAAAATTTTCAATAAAGAAGCAAAAAGGCGATGGAACAAAACAAAACTAGTGTCAAATTTAACCAATTCCTAGGAGGTCTAAAATTGCACAGTGAATAGCCAATAGCCTTGTAGCTTAGTCGCATAAGCTAGTCTCCCTTATAAGAAGAACCAGGGTTCAAATCTGTCTTCTGCCACTTGTCTTCTGCCACTTGTTGTAACAATATAATTATCAAAAAATTTCATAGTGAAAGAAATGCATGGTATCATTATAAGACTAACCCAACCACTCAACAAGTTAAATAAATAAATGACGAAATTTACACAATTTTACATCAGTGAGTCTAATTTGAACTGTATATTCTTCCAGTATCAAGCTCCTCTAGCTTTCTAAGGCTTAAAGCACCCAAAAAAAATGACACTTATTAAAAAGTAGAATCATAACAATTTTAGAACAAGTCACACTTTCTAATAGAGCACCAAAGTCAACAAATCTAAACTAATAAAACCAACTAGGGATCGAAGTTTAATTTCTCCCCAAGAGTTCCCGCTCCGACCTGATCCGAATAGGATGGGTTTTATCCTCCCCATTGAGTACTTCAGGGAAGGGGAAGTTCATTGCTCCACCTGCTGCTAATTTGGGGCAGGAAACATGACCTAGGTATATTTAAAAAAACATTTCATGCATATTATAGCTTTTTTCAGAAGAATACATTGTGATGATAGGTATGGCTAGACACCCGACGTAGGGAAAAAGTATTTAGTATTAAATGATACTACGTCAGCCATATCAGAATCATCAATACTTAACATTCTATCATTTGATATCAAATATGTTGTCCGATATGGGACTCAGCAAAACACACACTTAGATTTTGGTATGGCTGAAGTTGTATGATTTATGATGTTGTATGAGCAACTTCTAGGTTCAAAGTACAAACAAAGCCTAAACGATGGGAGCACTGAACTGAACAAATCAAATTCAAACCTTATATAAAAAAATAAAATTAAAAATTAAAAAACAATCACATATAAACGTAATGAGAGAGAGAGAGAGAGAAGGGACCAACCGTTAACGGCTTTGAGAGAGTCGTTGACGGCGGAATCAACGGCGAACTTGCCTAGGTCCGTTAGGATCCGGTTGATCTTGTCCCGTCGATCAGGATTGGTCGCTTGCTCTTTCAGCATACGGATTCTGTCAAATCTAACGGCGTCAGCCATCTTGTTTTCGTTCCGATTCAAACACGGTTTGTAAGGTGTAATGAGTTTTGTGAGCATTTCCTATCGTATCATATCAATGTAATAATATATTGTCTACTTGTCTTCTTTTTTATTTTCTTTTTCTTTTTCATTTTTATTTTTAATCTTTTAAATTCCTTGGTAGTTGGTACTTGGAAGGATAAAGGTTTTTTTTTTTTTTTTTTTTTTTTAATTTAAATTGGATACTTACAATTGGGGAGGGAGCATTTTAAGGACTTTTTATAGAGGCTATTTAGTACTTTAGGTAATAGTAATGATACAAACAAAAACATTTTTACAACAATTTTATAAATATTTACGTTTGAACAAATAAATAATTGTCAATAACATTATTTTTCTTAATTTATACATAGGTCATTGATTTAGTATTGGATAAAAAAGAGGGGTTGAAATACTTAGAATTTTTTCCAATAAATAATAAATAAATAGAAAAAAAATTATAATATAATATAAAGGGTTCAAATCATTTTATCGACATGAGTGTTATATATCGAAAAAACTTTTTAAGTAAATTCTTATTGGTTCTTATTTAGGCCTATCGTTGATATCACTTTTTTTTCTTCAATAACTATTTACCACATTAGTAGTTTGTAAAAAAAATTGTAACTTTAGCATTTTCCTTTAGGTAATGAGTACATTTAGGAAAAAAAATTGCTTCTAAACATGTTTAAAATGTTTTTTTTTTTTTGGGTTAAAGTGTAAACTTCACTCTTAAAGTTTGGAGATCTTTGGATTTTACTTCCTTTTTAGATTTTGGATTTTATGTCCTGAAGTTATACTCCATTTGCATCAACGATCCTTCTATTTATATATTTCGTTAAATGTCACATAAGAGTGTCACGCATGTTTAGTTAGTCCAATAGAACAATGCCACATCATTTTAATAGCTTAACAAAACTTCAAACAATTAAAATACAAATGTCTTGGCATAATTAATTATGTGACATCATTTTATTGGATGAACTAAACACACGTGACATGTTTATGTGACACTTAACGGAAAATATGGACGGAAAAACTACTTTTGCAAACCGAATATAAATTTCAGGGGTGAAATTCAAATTCTAATATTTTAGGATATAAAATCCAAATACCCCTAAATTTTCGTCATCGTCATTGTCTATTATTTTGGAAAGATCAATATGACTCAACACACGTTCCCATAACACACACTTATCTATTCCAATCCACATAATCCAGGTATCAAATCCTAACTTTTAAAATTAACCATAAATAGGAAAAGGAATACTAAAACATCACTCAAAGGACCAAGCATTCACCTTGCTGTTTTTGCTTTACTCTTTAGGAGTAAAATTATTCTTGATGACAAATGTTTTGTGTATATCCTCTAGTTGTTTACCTTTAATTATGTTTGCAGCTCTCTGGCATACTTGGTATAACAAGTCCTTGCCTTTGGGACAACTTGCAGTCTTGATGATATCATAGAGAACTGCCCGATCAACTTTAACAAAATCAGCTTTGTAAATTGTAGTAGCTAGTTGAGTTCGTCCTTGCTGACTGTCTCTTCCACATGCTTCTTGCACCACTATAACACCATGCCAATGGAATCATGTCATAAGTGCAGCCATCCTTGACCCTATTCTCGACGATAAGCATTTTAATTAATACTTATAAAGAAGTAAAATAGCTGGTCTAAAAGGGGCATTAAATAAATAAAAGTGATTAGCTTACAAGAAACAAAGTAAAAATAAGAATAAGATGAAAAGAAACAGATACGTGTGATACCTCCAGACCTAGTCAGTAATTGGTTAGCCCAAGTAAACCTGGAGTTGTTGAATTTGTTAAGTTATTGTTAGGCAGTTTAGTTAGTATAAAAAATGAATTTGTTAATCTTCTAAATGTGTAAATTAGAGTGGAGAGACTCACACCTCTATATATAGGGCCAGGCTTCTCACGTTGTTTTGTGTAGTCATTGTTTCAGTTCTCTTCTCTGTAATAATATAATTTCTCTCGGCTCTTTATTCTTCATTACTCTGATTCTCTTTCTATTTGTGATTTCTCCGGACACTTGCTGTGCTATATCAATGTGAGCTTGAGGAAGAGAAACTAGACAAAAGTGGGATATTGATGACTGTGTTTAAATAAATTGAACTAACCATAGAGTGAACAGAGCCATACCCAGTTCCTAACAACATCTCACACTGTTCATTGAAGTTTACACAAAGGTGAAGGACATTTTGGAATGATTCGAAAGCAAAATTGAGCATAAAGCAGAATCATACAAATGCTTTTGGTATAAACACTATATTATTTTACCAATATTCACCTATAAACTGTACACCAAGATGAATTTCTCTCAATCAACACCTCACCATTTGTGGGGGGCAGAAGCTTATAAAAGAACACACACACAAATACAAATGAAAAAAAAATGCCCAATAAAGAATGATATGCTTTATGTTAAGATTCAGTGGTAAAAGATATATCAACAAAGACATTTGGAAAATTCAAAGAGCAAGATTAGTAACCTGAAGGGGCTATAATTAGAAACTCTCAATGCAAAGTAAACAATTTGAACACATGTCCAAGTTGGTCTAAAATTCTTAAGGGGAAATTTTTCTTAAATTACAAATAAAAGTGTGACGGAAAGAAAGAAATTATCAACATGGGGATGTTACACATATCGTGTGAATTGACAAAAGGGTTGAAGTAAATTCTTGGCATTGGGATGGTCCCACTCCAGTGATTCCCACCATTGTTCTGGAAATGCTTTTATTATTTGAAGAGAGGGATGTGGGGATGGTTGACCATCAAGCAGGGGCAGTGAGAGAGGGATCCGCTTAAGCTTCCGGCAATAGCGTACTATTATTTCTTGGAGGGAATCAAAAACTAGTACTGCATTATCATTGCAGATGCTCTTCAATTGTGGTAGATCCCACAATTGCAAACACCTTAATTTGGGGAGAGTGAATATGGTAGTGCCAAGGCCTTTGTCCTTATTTTCTACTTCATTATCATCAGATGCTGCTGCCACTATTTCTTCAATTTGGCGACAATCTTCTACGTGAATCTCTTCCAAGTTTTGGAGGCACATCAACAACCTAGGCATGAATAACTTCTTTATATTTGGACAATTATATATTCTAAATTCTTTGAGACAGGCTAAGGTGCCTGATGGTGGAGATTGTGATAAAGCTCTGTCACATCTGTTAAATATAATTATTAATATTAGCAACGTGATGTGCTATACCATGTTGTGTATGCTAGAGTAGATGCGGAAGATGAAGCATAGAATAGGAACACCGAGAACACGAGGGTTACGTGGTTCAGCCTTGACAGCTTATATCCACGGAGGAATCCCTTAAGGGCTACATCTTTATTATGTATAAGAGTGTAGTATAATAACCTGTGTTACAATGAACCCTAACATGAGTATATATAGGCGACTAAACCCTAGACTACTAATACAAACAGGAGTGGGCTTGGGCCTATTACATTGGGCTAATATGTCTAATATATATCTCTAACACCCTCCCTCAAACTCAAGGCAGAAGCTCGATGAAGGCTTGAGGTTGGATAAACATTAGAAGATCACTTAGAGATGCCTTGAAGAATGCCTTTGAAGAAACCACAATGAAGAATGTCCCAATTGACCAATTTTGGAGTTTCAAATGAAGAAACGGAGTCCAAAATTGGAATCTACGGGAAAAACTGAGTAAGATAGGCCCTTTTGGAAATTTTGACTTTTGGTCAAAGGTCAACGCAAAAGTCAAAGTCAACTGGTCCAGGGTCAAAGTCAACAGTCAAAGTGCTCACGGGTCAGATCTGGGTGGTCCGGGTCGGGTCGGTCCGGGTCAACGGTCAGCTAGGTTACGTGGTGCTGACGAGACGACACTGCTGACGTGGCTGATGACGTGTCGCTGACGTGGACTAGGGCTGATGTGGAGGTGCTTGCATGGTTGCTGACGTGGAGTGATGATGTCATCCGATGACGTCAGATGACATTAGCAGTAGTTTTTCGGTGCCTGGCAGGAGCGTGCGATGTTCACTGGCGCGTGGAGGAGACGCCAGAAACTAAGGAGGCGCGTGTAATGTCGGATGAAGGCCGGAATCTCAGGTTTTGTAGATCAGTGGACGAGGAGGCCGTCATGGCGGCGCGTGTACCAAGAACATGGCTAGATGACGTGTACTTGGGCCTATTAGCTAATGTAATAGGCCCAAGCCCACTCCTGCTTGTAAAGGCACTGATGTACTTGGGCCTATTAGCCCAATGTAATAGGTCCAAGCCTACTCCTGCTTGTACTAGTAGTCTATGGTTTAGTCGCCTATATATACTCATGTTAGGGTTCATTGTAACACAAGTTATTATACTACACTCTTATACATAATAAAGATGTAGCCCTTAAGGGATTCTTCCGTGGATATAAGCTCTCAAGGCTGAACCATGTAATCATCGTGTTCTTGGTGTTCCTATTCTATACTTCCTCTTCCGCATTCACTCTAACATACACAACATAATATAACACATCACGTTGCTAATATTAATAATTATATTTAACATGGTATCAAAGCCAAACTTCGTTCTTGGCATCAAATAAACATCTCTACACAACAAAGAAGATTCTCACGTGCACACCATCATCAGAAGTCACACATGCTTGTTTGCTGGATCTAGACTCCACGGCATCTCGCAGCCGCCATGGCTCACTACTGTGTCCAGATTCTCAAGCCCAAGCAATCCGTGCCTCTCCCTATAAGATCTGTGCACATCAAGCCTTCGCCTGATGAAACCAATAAGACATATGTGCTCCATGGCATATCGCGACCAAAACCCAGAAACCCAACCTCCAACAGCAGCCGCACACGTTCCCACGCGCCGACAATGGCTCCTGGAACACTCACACGCGCCACCTCAGATTCCTGACTTCCAGATCGTGTTCTTGGTACACACGCCGCCATGACGGCCTCCTCGTCCAACGAAGTTTGGCTTTGATACCATGTTAAATATAATTATTAATATTAGCAACGTGATGTGTTATATCATGTTGTGTATGCTAGAGTGGATGCGGAAGAGGAAGCATAGAATAGGAACACCGAGAACACGAGGGTTACGTGATTCAGCCTTGACAGCTTATATCCACGGAGGAATCCCTTAAGGGCTACATCTTTATTATGTATAAGAGTGTAGTATAATAACCTGTGTTACAATGAACTCTAACATGAGTATATATAGGCGACTAAACCCTAGACTACTAGTACAAGCAGGAGTGGGCTTGGGCCTATTACATTGGACTAATATGTCTAATATATATCTCTAACAACATCTAATAAAGTCACTTAAGTTTTGCAAAAATGCAAGTTGTAGTGTCTCAAGGCTTTGGAGAGTGAGAATGGAAGAGGGGGATGAATAATGAACACATGCTCTACTCTATTGCACTTCTTAATTACACAGGCCTTCAAGTTATTGGCATTTTTCAATGATGAAATACCACATAAACTTCTTAAATCATTGCACTCTTGAATATATAGGAACTCAATATCTTCTGGGAGCAAAAGGGAATATTCTCCTCCACCTCTACTTGTACTTAAAATGCACCTTTTTAAGATTACACGTTTGTCAAAGGTGTCGCATTCAATTGGTGTGACATCTGGATCATCTAATCCCATTTGAAGTAGGTAATTGCTAGGTCCTCCCACTTTTAGGGATTTGACATATGCATTAAAGTTTTGGAGTTCACTGAATTGTCCGCTAAAAGTTTCCAATCTTTTCAAGTGTGCTACCTCCTCTCCATTCACTTTTAATGTTTCAGATGACCGGTAAACAACAAGATATTGGAGATGAGAGAGTTTAGTGAAAGTCCCAACAGGCAACATCTTTAGATTGGGTGCATAGAGATCCAAGTATCTGAGATTGACCAACATTTCCATACCATTAGGTACTTCACTAATTCCTGTATGCCAAAGATCCAACCTCCTCAGAAAGCTTTGCTAACGAAGGGACATGTTCTATTTTATCACATTCTCTAAGCAACAATGATGTAAGATTCTCCAAGTGGGAGAGTGAATTTGGCAAATATTCGATGCCATTATAGGATAGATCAAGAACCTCAAGACCATGCATATGCACAAAAAAAGAATCTGGTATTCTTCTTAGACTATTATGTTGAAGCATCAATGTTGAAAGTTTAGGACACCTTGGTGATAAACTAGAAGGAATTTCAGATATTTTGTTGTGCATCAAAGAAACCTTCTCAAGATCCTTTGTCCATTTTTCTTCATCTGGTATATCCTCCAACCCAACGCCAGCTTCTACCATGAATCGAGGACTTACAATCACAATTTGAAGTGCCATGTCCCTAACCAAATCATGCATCTTGACGCACTTTTTCTCATTTGGGAAATTGTCTATAATGCCCTCCAATAAGCAAGAATTTTCAAGTTTATTCAGAATAGTGTGACCCCTGTCAAACTCTACCTGCCTACTCTTCATTCTGTCAACGAAACCTTCATCAATAAACCTTTCTATCAACTCCTCTCTTTTAATTTTATAATCTTCAGGATATAGTGAGCAGTATAGAAAACAATGTTGCACTTTTGAATCATTCAAGCTCCAATAGCTAAATCTCAGTACTTGAAAAACCTCAGTTTCCATGTCATCTTGTCCCAGTTTTGATTCTTTCAAAATCTCCAATGCATTCCTCCATTCACAGATGTCATCCACTCCTCTCATGCTTCCAGCCAGTACGGTTGTGGCAAGTGGCAGACCTGCACATTCTTTTGCAACAGACCTTGCAATATCTTTTACTTCAGGAGAAAGTGAAATTTCATTCCCAACTTTCTCCAAAAATAAGCTCCAAGCTTCTTCCTTTGAAAGGGGCTCCACTTTGATTTTCACTTGGCAACCCATCCTTCGACACACATCTAATGATCTCGTGGTTAAAATCAATTTGCACCCATTGACTCTGACAGGAATTCCCACCTTCTCTAAAACAAAATGATTCCAAACATCATCTAAAATGAGTACAGATTGTTGTCTTCTCATCAAAGCCTGGGCCAATTTTGCCGCCCTTTTCTTTTCATCATCCATGTTTGAAAGGTCTAGATTCAGTATTTTTGCAATATCATTTTGCAATTTATGAATGCTAAAATCTTGTGATACTGTGATCCAAAAAACATGATCGAAAGTGTTTGGATTTTCTATAAGTTTGTTATGGATATGAGTCACCAAGGTTGTTTTCCCCACTCCCCCCATTCCATAAATGCCAATGATTAAGACCTCATCCTGCATTAGACATGTCCAAATCTTATCCATATTTGTTTGAAATGTTTGACCCACCAATTTTGTTGTCAACAATGCATCTCCCTTGGTCTCATGTGCTTCAAATGTGAGCCCTCCAGGAAATCTTCCTTGATCCACAAGTTGTGTCACTTCTCCAGTCAGCTCTTCCACTCGTTTCCACAACTGTACACGCCCAAGCAATCTCCTTTCTTCCAGTGTTTGCTCCAGGCTATGAACTTGCCTGTTTATTCTCTCTACATTCTTCAACCAATTTTCAACTTGCTGCCTTCGTTTCTTTAAATATAGTGATTCTGCATATTCTAGTTCTTTATTTATGTCAGCTTCCCTGCTGCTCAGATCTTCCAATTTTCTTTTTAGTTTTTGCATCTTTTCATCAAGGCTATTGCAATAGCATAGCTGTTCCCCCATGTCAATTATTTTTCCCAATTTTGCCATACCTAATACCAAAGAGGCAAAATTTAGTCTTTCACATTTGACTTGGGAATGAAATCAATATAAAAGAAAGTTTTGTACACAACAACACATTGTTTCCATGTGAGATGTTCCACACACACACACAGAGGGATCAACATATTAAGCAAAAGAATAGGAGAACTTTTTGGCTAGGTTGACAACATGCCTATTAAGAGGGAAGATGAAGTAAAACAAAATTTGATATTAAGGACCAATTCTTTATGGCTAAGATATCATTACGGCTCCAAAAATAGTCATACTAAAAAGGATATAAAGGTATAAAGAAGAAGATGGTACTATTCTTTCATGATTTAAAATAAATTTTTAGCCTATCTTAATTTTTAATGAAAATAAATTAATTAATACAGTCATATTCTTTCATGATTCAAAATATCATCATCTCTTTTTAAGGAATTGCTGAAAAGAATAGTGAATGATTGCTGGCAATGTGGCTTCAGATACTCAGTTCAACAACTGATGCGTAAAGAGCTATCTTAACTTGATGTAATTAACAGCCTGCATAGATAAGTTGACCACAGGGCATATAACAATGGAGATGCAGTGACAACTTGGCAACATTCTAAGACAGATAAAGCTGTCTAAGATTACTCAAACAGAATTTACAGAGGACCTAGCATCAGCATAGAACAAATATTGGTCTAACGTAGATATCTTAAAAGTACTTGAATGTAGAAAAAAAATCACACATGCAATCCAAAGCGAGCAGAACAGATTCTGGTCTTCCTTAGCATGAATTAGAATGGAACAAGATTGTGAGATGGAAATTTTCAGAATTAATTGGTGTCTAAGAGAAGGAGTGAACAAAACTACAATGTACTGATGGGAAGAAACATACTTTACACTAATAGGCCAATTTCTCCTTTCAAGCATCTTTAGTTATGAGAATTTACAATACTTTCATGTTGTAGTATTAATATTGTTTTATAGAAAAAGGGCTAAAATTACAAATTACACCATATAATTTTAACATATTTTCAATTCAATACTTTTACATTTTAGTCCTTTAATTTTTTTCAATTTATTATTTTTAACATTCAAAAACGATATTGTTTTGGTGGATAATGGGGCTGATTGAACAGAAGGACTGCATTAAAAATGAATGGAAGTTAATTGACTGAAATGAAAATTAAATAACTGAATTGAAAACAGGTAAATGTTAGAGTATAGGACAGGTATACATTAAAATTATTCCAACATCTTAGTGTACGTTTTTATACAAGTCCATGTCTGGCATCCAGTGTTTCACCCTTTTTTTTTTGAGAACAGCGCTTTTGTCTTTTTTAGTGGGTCTTATGCACTGTTTACAGGACCTACAAACCTCTTTTTGCACCAAAACTTTTATTAAAAATGGATCTCATAGCACTATTCACACATTTAAAAATTATTTTGTTATAGTGTTTTCAGTTTTCAATTTTCAACAAAATAAGCGATATCCAAACACACCTTTACTGTTATATTTTAAGCCAAGATTTCATTTTTCTTGGAGCTCAATCGCAACAACATTTAACAATATATATTCTGCTTTAAATACTATCTGGAATGGGTAAACTACAGAAGTTAACAATGCAAAGAAGCAAAACTAAAGATGTGAACATATATGGTCAAAAACAGAAACAACCAGGGGCGTAGCCAGGAATGAATACTTGGGGGGGTCGGGTTATAACAGAAATATACTAAATATAATTCTTAAGTCTATTGGATACAAAATTATCAACTTTCATATATCATCATATACTTGAACATGTTGGGAATTCAACCGAAATTCCAAACCTGTGAGAAACAAAAAAATAGAGAAAAGAAAACGCCAAAAGAAAAATAATCACACGCACAAGACAGTAGTTAAGTGGTTCGGCAATTTGCCTACGTCCACAGAGTTGCAGGGATTTCACTATTATAAAAGAAAATTACAATGTGCGGTTACAGTGTTTTTCTTTCTCAAAAACAACAAGAAGACAAAACCCTAATCACAAAAAAAAAACGGCTTTTATAACCTCCGCACAGGATTCACAATGGGCTACAAAAACGGGCCAAAAATTTTTTGTCGGCCCAAGCCTCCGCTCCATGGACTAAGCCTTAGTAAATCTCCCATATAATTTAAACAGTCAACCCATTTTTAATACAACTTTAATTAATAATAACCCCTTAAACAAAAACAAAAATAATTTAATTAATTTGTCTTTTATAATGTATTGGTTAATTTAATTATATAGCTTTAATTATTGTTGTTTAGCGTAACAATAAACTATATTGCTTTAATTTATTTGTCATTAATTATAATGTTTTAATCCTAGTTGGTAATTACGCGTATGTTACACGTAAAATACGCGTACATACGTAACAATTAATAAAACTCTGGTTTGCCGATTTGTTTCCAATTGTACAGTAAATTATGCGTTATTTTGGAATGAGAGTTTCATTCCCGTTTGTAACGCACAAAAGTTATAAACTGCGGAAACATACGGGCTATAAAATACTAAAGAGATAAAGTTGAAGTCAACTACAGCAATAAATGATTAAACAATTCCTAAGAAATAGCCTTAAAAGAGTGAAACACATATCCTTTGTTACAATTCCTAAAATATAGCAATAAGCAATTAAACAATTCCTAAAAAATTGCAATAAATGATAGCTAATAATTTAATTATTAGCTTTTAAATAAATATTAATTATTATTTAATAATGTTGGTTTACACTAAAAACCAACACATTGACCATTGACCAACAAAAAGGAATAACCGGATAAGACAAATTTATAAAGACAAACAGAAAAAAAGTAAAAATCAACCAATTAAAGAGTGAGATGCTATTAAAGTTAAAGAATAAAGAGACTCAGAGAGATTTCATTTCCATTTTTCCATTCGGTCATTCAATGAGAGAGAGAGAGAGAGAGAGAGAGAGAGAGACTGAGAGAGAGTCAGAGAGAAAAACCTTGAGGGAGGGCCAGACTGCCGAAGCCGGAGCGGAGGAAGCAACGAGTCAACGACAGATCTCCGATGAGTGATGACCGATCTACCGTCTGGCGTCTACGATCTACAAAAATTTCGTTTCATTTTTCATTTTAGTGACAGTGAGAGAGAAAAAGAGAGAAATACCTTGAAGGAGGGCCGGAGGGAGCACCGAAGCAGAGGCAGAGGGATTTGCAATCTGCGATCTTCGATCTGCGATGAGGGGCGAGCGACAACGGCGACGACGAGCGAGCTGTGGCGTTGCGGCGACGTGACCGTGGGTTTGCTGGGGTTTGGTTTTTATTTGTGTATTGGGGATTTTTTTTTTTTAAGATAAAAACCTCTGTCTCTCTCTGTGTTTGTGTTCTCTGTGTTTGGTTTGCTGTTGAGTTTGATTTGCTCTGGCTGATTTGCTCTGTATAGGCAGTATTGGGCATTGGGGTATGCTTTCTCTGCCACCGATTTGATTTCTCTGCAGCGACGTGATGGTGGATTTTCTGATTTCTGTAATTTTTTTTTTTTTTTCGGTTGAGAATGCGTGGGCTTGCCGTGAGCGAGCTACTGGGCTCACCGTGGGCTTAGCTTGCCGTGGGCTTCTCTGTAAATTTTTTTTTTTTTTGCTTGAAGTAGAACAGAATTTTTTTTTTTTTTTTTTAATTTGAGGATGTTCCTAATTTTTGATTGAGGCCTGGGAAAATGGGTGAGAAATTGGTAGGGGGGGCCGACTGTCTAAGGTTGGGGGGGCCTAATTATTTTTTCTTCATAGTCTAATGGGAAATTTTTTTTATTTTTTGCAGGGGCCACGGCCCCCCCAAGCCATTATGTGGCTCCACCCCTGGAAACAACGTTCATGCATGCAAGAGAAATTTTGGTGTGATTGCTTATTTCTTGAGGCACTAAAAGCCCTGGACATAAATTTCTCTTCATCTTTGTGGTTAAAGGGTAACCAAATATTAGTGCTTTAGAAAAAAAAAAAAAACCAACTTAGCGCAAAACAAGCTTATGGGTTGTTTTCCACCAAGAACTAGAAGAAGAAGAAGAAAAAAAAAAAGATACCCAACACGAGAGAATTAATTACTCCAATCAATAGAGCAAAAGAAAGAAACCAAACATAAAGGCATCCAGATAATTTATTGTAATCAAGCTTGAGAAGCTGGTACTCACTTGAATTGGATGGTTCAGAGTAGAGACGATGAAGAATGAACTGTAAACTTCTATTTCTCTGGCAAGAATGAATGGAAGATTAGCAGTAAAGTTGAAAACTCAAAAGGGTACAGAAGCTTTTGGATATTATATTGCGCAGATAGGGATAGCATGCGGGGACGGGGTCATGCAAAGTGAACTTTTACTTTTATAAACAAACAAAAGCAGGGATTGGTCATATACTAATATTGTACGACCAAGTCAAGTCTCATTGCATAACTTTCGAAGTCAATTGGTTGGAAAATCTTTACATTGATCTTTCCTTTCAATTTACAAACTGTTGAATTATATTTCAAAATCAATGATGTAATTGAAATTTAAAAAGATTTGTGAACATTTGTCTTTGAAAGAGCATAAATCAATTTGTTTAATCCTATTTCATATCCCTATCCCATTATCACAAAGCAAAATCTTTTGTATATCAAAATATAGACATGGGTGAATTGAGGGTACGAGAGAGAATGAGATAATTGAATGTTTTTTAAAATAATTAAGTTGCAATTTGCATCCTTAAATTTTGAGATAATTTTGATTTTGTTTTTATAGTTTCAAAATTTGGATCCGTACCTCTACAGTTATAGTTTGCATTTAAGTCATTTCATTAATGTATTGTGATGAGATATCTATTGAATACCAACTAAGATCAAAAGAACGTTTTTTTTTTTTCATCATTCAAAATTATGTCATTTTCAACCCTATTAAAGTCCTTTCAAATATTATTTTGAAAAATTGCAATTTACACCCTTAAGTTTTTGGGTAGTTTAAATTTTCCCCTAAAAATTTCAAATTTTGGATTTGAAAAACTACTTTATTTTGAGTTGAGATAACGGACACTTCATCACAACGCATCAACGAAATGGCTTAAATCCAAAATATATGTTATGTTAGGAGTACAGATCAAAGTTTTGTAACTTTAAAGGGCAAAATAAAAATTACACCAAAATTTAAGGGTACAAATTGCAGTTTTGTCTTTTAAATTAAGGAGAAGCAGAATAGATATCCCTCCCCTTAATTTATATGTTTTGAAAATTAAAATGAGATAAATATGAACCTTCTTTTGTTCAATTTAAAACAAATTGATATAAATTGATATCATATGGACCAAATGGACCATTTAACTTTTTTTGTTGTTGATAAGAGACCATTTAACTTGTTCGGTAACTATCTCTCAAAAAAAAAAAAAAAAAAAACTTGTTCGGTAACTAGAGGGAGGTTAAATTGATTAAGTTACCAAGTAAAGTTGAGAACTTTCTTATAACCAATGCATTTTAAAGGTTCATTTAAAAAGAGTTTGCAATTTGGGAATTGAAAATGCTTAGAAAATAATCTCTTAGTTCAGAATATAGAGTTCTCTCTTGTTAGGACTCAGGGTCAACCTTTTCATTAGACAACTTATTTATATACAGATCCTTTAACATATGAGTGTCTCCTATCTCATCTTTTCTACAAACTTTGTTTTCGAAAAATAATGCAAAGTACAGAATAAACCAACACATTTACGGATTTTGTTCGTTTAACTTGGAATGTCTTCTGAATCAGCTTTATCCTTGATACTACCCTCAAATTGGAGCAAGGAAAAGAACAATTTGGTTCAGAAATCTGAGGACTTGATTAGAGGACACAAAGCGCATAACCAAATCACCCAGTACACCCTTTTCTATAACAAAATTATAGTCAATTTCAATGTATTTTGTGAAGGACTAGATTGATAGAAAGATGCAAGGTGGAGATATTATAACTAAACCAAGTAGGGGGCTGAGCTAGAAAAGCACCAATATCTCTAAGAACAAGGAGTACCATGTGAGCTTGGCAGCAGCTGAAGCAAGAGTGCAATACTTAGCATCGGCACTTGAGGAAGCAAGAAAAAAATTGGCAAACGCCCTTTTTGGGCAAAAAAAGCAGCATTCTGCCCTCTTTTCTAAACTAATTAGGGAAATGCCCCTCTTTGTAACTCGATAGTACGGAAGTCGAGATTTATTGAAGAACTCGATTATGTTATAGTCGAGTTAGCTTCAGCCTTGTGCCACGTTGTCAAAGCAGACGTGGCCTTTTCCAATAAAAAAATGGTTGTTTATAAACGCATAACTCGGTAATTAGAAAATCGAGTTTGCTTTACATTTTTCAAAACCAACGTCTCACAACGCCTGTTCACTCTCCCTCGCTCTCTGCCATCACTCTCCCTCTACACTCTCCCGCTACACTCTCCCTTGCTCTTGCTATCACGCTTCCTCAGTCTCCCCCACCCTCCATCAGTCTCCCTCACCCTTTTCGATTAGTCGCCGTTGCCAGTACCCTGGTGCTCTACCGGTACCCTTTTCGAACCCTCACCGTACTTGCCGCCGTTGATTACAGGTACGTTGCTCTGCTGTTTTACTGTTTTGTGCTGCATTTGTTTTGTGAGAAATGGATGTTTATCAGAGGGGGATCTCACATTACCAAAATCTTCAATTTTTTTCATTTGTTTTATGGGTACGACGCAAGTTCAGATTTTGCGTAGGGAAGAAAAGATGATAATAAGTGCTAGTTAAATTTTTTACTATTTGAAAATGGGTTGTTGAAAAAGTTATGTTTCATATTGCCAAAACAAATGGCTACTGTGGAAGGAGCAAAGTAGCTATATTTTTGAAGATACAAATTGATTAAACACTCGGTTGGAATCATTGTTGATTAGAACTTTGGTTGATTGGTCTCGTGCCTGGGGTGCTTACAAATAGCAACCCCCATCTTGATTTCACATAATCACTTAGCTTTGTACATAATTCTTTTAGGTTATGGTGTGCTTATCATCATGAACATGAAGTAACCTGTTCTATTAATAAAATTTATTTATTAATATACGAAAGTATAGTTTATATAAATATTTTCCATTTATGCAATAGGTGTGGACATTGAACTTCATGTTGATATCATTTCCTTTCATCATTTATTGTAGAATTTGCATTTGCTGCAAACAGTATGAGTGTATGCACTGACATTGAAAATAGAGAATATATTGCTGCTTTCATTAGAGTTCAAGCCATGACATGAATTTCATGATTTCCATTTTGTGAAGTTTCTTATATTAATCTATGCACTGACATTGAAAATAGAGACTAAATGCACATCAAAGTTTGTAACTTTTATTTTATGATTATTAATCTTCAATTGTTTATATTAATCTTCAATGTTTTTCATTTGTTTTATGATTATCAGAGGGGGATTAATCTATCTTTGTCTTTCATTCTCTTTAATGTGTGAGTTATAATATGTTGACTGTTACTTCAATCTATCTTTGTTTTTTCATTTGTTTTATGTTGATTGTGAATCATATACTTTTATATCTTTTTGTTAAATGCTGGTTCTCAAATCTTCCATCATTCATTTGAATCTTGAACCAAATGAGAAAATCTCTTTTAAAATAGTAAGACACTTTGGTGATAAGATGTCTCAATGACTTCACTTTTGTTTGGTACCTTTTTGTTAGTTTCTGTTAATGTTAATTGAATTGCTTTTGTATGAATTCATCAGTGTGCTGTCCCACAAATTAAGATTAATCTTTCAAGTATGCTTTCTTTATTGCTAAAACCAAACAATTTTCACACTTTCGTTAGTGTTTTGGAATTCTGTACTATCTTGTTTTATGTTCCTTTTATGGAGAGAGAGAGAGAGAGAGAGAGAGAGAGAGAGAGAGAGAGAGGAATAGAAGGATATTTTGAATGCCAAGAGTTGTCCATGTAGAGTCTTAAATTTCAATTAATAGGGTTGTTGTATTATTGGATGTTATTGAATGCGCCTAGACCTCCAAAGCTTTCTGTTCTCATAGTATTTGTAATTTGTAGTTTGTACTAGAAACTTAGGGTATACATCCTGTATACTTCATTGGATTTTGTTGTAACTGGTTTTTATTTGATGAAATTTAAGCCTTATGGTCTAATGTAGAATCCTAACTATTGCTTATAGCTAATACTGGACTTGGGTATAGTTTTGAGTTTGGTAGAGTCATACTCATATAAATGGATCTAGAACTAACTCCTAAAAGTTGAAAACAACTCACCAAGCAGGAAATTGAGTAGAATTAACTCCTAAAATGTTGAAAATAGACCTAACAAGCAGGGAAGTGGGCTGACTGAGTCATTGTATGCTTACATATCTAGTGAGTAGAAACGTAGAATAATTAGTATAGGTTTCTAGATATTAAGTTAAGAACTTGACACCAAATGACCTGTAGCTGTAGGGATCTTAGTGGTCCATTGTAAACGGGCAATTGCATAGGACATAAAATGGGGAGCTGTCAATAAAATTTTGTGGACAGTACATGTATTTAAAAATGAATCTAATATTTTATATAATCAAGAATTGCTATGTTACATGTTTGAACTTCATTATAATTATTGTTTTTTGTTATTATCTTCATATAATACCATTCCTTTATCTTCTAACTTTTTTTAATGAATTTCTTGTTCATTTGCAAAATTTTCATCTAATTTTATGATATTGCTCGCAACAAAACTTATCAAAAGATATTCTTAAATGAGATTGTACTAATTTTTCTATTCTTATTTTTTTTAAAGCTATTCATATTCATGTTGCAAAATACCCCCCTAAAGTTTGGAGGTGTTTAGATTTTACACTCTAAAATTTCAGAATTTGAATTTTACTCCTTGAAATTTTGTTATGTTTGCATTAGTAGCCCCCAATCCATATTTTCTGTTAAGTGCCCCATAAGCTTGTGGTGCATATTTAGTTCATCTAATAAAATGATGACATCATTTTATTATACCATGTCATTTTAAATTATTTAATAATTTAAATTTTTTAAGCTACAAAAATAATGGGAGCATCATTTTATTGGACAAACTAAGCATGCGTGGCAAGTTTGTGGTACTTAACAAAAATATGGTTGGATGGGTAGCTAATGGAAACATAATAGAGCTTCAAAGGGTAAAATTTAAATTTTGAAATTTCAGGGTGTATAATCCAAACATCCCTAAACTTTAGGGGTGTGGTTTGCAAATTTAGCTTTAAAGATTAGTATATTAACAACATAAATCATTCCTAATCACCCAATTTTGCCACATCGAAACAAAGGCTAAAGAGGTGGTTTAGAGAGAGAGAGAGAGAGAGAGAGAGAGAGAGAGAGAGAGAGAAGAATCATTACACAAAATTGCAAAATCTAAGACATCCAAATACTTAATAATAAATTCATCACTCCAATACTTAACAACATATATCATTCCTAATCACACTCAATTCTGCCACAACTCAAAACAAACACCAAAAGAGGATGAGAAAGGGGTTCCCAAAATAATTACACAAAACCTAAGACATACAAATATTTATTATCCCAATAGTTAACAATTATTTCATCACTCCACCCATCTTGTCTCCTTGAAATGAAATTGCCTTCTACTTAGAATTCTTCCTAGTTATTATGACGGTAGGAACTATCAAATCATCCAAAAATTGCCTACCTATAGATTCCTTCATCATGAAGACTCTAATCACATCCTCTGGTTTTATATCCACATTTGATTTGAAGGAAGAGATATTCTCTGGCTTGAAATCTACAAAAGGCTTATGTATCTCTGCTCGTCCAATTAATTTCTTGCATTCTTTGATTTCTTCCTCCATTTTGCTTATCTTAGCTTGCAATGCCTTTGTCTCAACTTCATTACCCCCAGACTTTATTTCGTTACGGAGAGATTGCAAAACAATCTTATAAAATGACCATCCACCTACAAATACAGTAGAAACACAAGAAGATTATGACAAAAGAACAATATGTGGTAGGATAATAAGGATTTGGTTCTCCTGGATCATATGTAAACTTATTTTACTTGTACAAAAGACTAAAATAATAATCTGTCCCATAGCACACAATTCCAATCTTGATATAAATGGTGGTCAAATTGTTTTAATATGATTCAGTTGCTACAAGGCTTGTAGCAAAGTATTCAATGCAATTCAAACTTAATGTGAATGTTGACATCTTGTATGAATATCTGGTGAGAGGGTTATAGTACATTTGTGTTAATGAATAATGTACTCTGAATATCTTCTCTACATATACATGTGAATCTCATCATTTACATTATTAATCAAGGAATTATGATAATGGCCATGAAGGATATTTTACTTAATGACGTATGAATTCCAAAAAACTAAGCATATAAGTATTTCATTTGAGATGCCAAGAGCTTTGTAGCTCAATTGACAATTCTTGGTGTTTATAACGGAGATGTCCAGTGTTTAAATTTACCCTCCCCCAACTTTTGAATAATCAAAACAAATAAAAATAATATTTCACTTAAAATTGGTGTAGTTTGTGTAAATCCAATTGATTTGATATTTGCGAACTTGATAGTTATGATAAATAGGCCTTTTCACAAAAGAAGTTTTCTAAAATCAAAATTATTGGATTCATTTAAAGTTCTTGCTTCATTATATACATACAATTAAGAATTAAAAGGGTGTAATACATTATCCTTCAAGTATTGAGAAGTTGAAATATGGGTGTATTGCATTCAAGAATGGAAATTGACATGTTCAACATGTAATTTTTTTAATGAAGGAACCCAAAAAATCCCAGAAAAATAAACATGGTGGCTAAGCACTTTGTGAAAATAAAGAGTCTAGCCATAAAGCCAAAAAACCACTAGACATCCCATGTGTTAAACCTCACAATTCTAAATTGTGAATTTTAAGTTCAGGAGATTTATATGGTTGTTGAAAGGGATAAGTGACTTAATAAGAAGAGGAAGTGTATGTTTATATGATACTTTGATCATATTGTGATAAAAGATTACAACGTATTAATTCATCCATGATAAGTAGAGACCATATCTTTCTCGAAAGCACCATGTAATTCCATGAGAAGAACAGTAACATAAGTATATATGCTAATCAAGAAACCAAAAAGTAGCAAAAGGTAAGATAGAAGAGCCTAATGGTTTTTCACCCAAAAACCTTGTAGTTTAGTGGCATTTCTCGATCTCCTTTATGAGGAAAACCAAGGTACAAGTCCCCCTCCCCCACTTTCAACAATCGAATTATCAAATAACCTAATGGATTTTCACTTCAACAATGTTTATAAAGGTGGAAAATGCCTAGCGCCATATAACCAAATGTATGTAGAGTAATGATGGTGATGAAAATAGGTGGTTTGACAAACTAATTACTATCTATTATTTGATTGACTAATCCTTCATATTGGAATGGGTAAAGAGTTCTCCCTTGCAGCTTGTCATTCTCGCATAAATAGTGGAGAAAATTTTCATGAATACAAAGTAAATGTACATGCATCAACAAATGCAAATGCACCAACCTAAAAGTAACTTTTATCAAATTTTATCAATAAGTGCAATATTGAATATTGTAACTATTGGCAGAATCCCATTGTATATCAAATATTTTCATGCGCACAATACCACTCTATATCTATTATCGAATATCTTTTAACCGCATAATACCACTGCCCTATATCATGCTGTTGCAAGAATATGTAACTGTCTTTCCCAATTCCTCCTCTTCAACAAAAATTTTAATCTTGTTATCTCTAGAATTTTTTTAGTTGATTTTTTTAATATTTATCAATTTTCATTCAAATTTGAGTCTATACAGTATACATTCAAAATAATGTTCTTACTTCACTATATCAATGCTAAATTCTTGATTATATCTAATACTATTTAATCTCACTAAAGTACCAAGAACTAGGATTTTTATTATTATTATTTATTAATCATTATGGACAAGTTAGAACTGTTAGAGATATATATTACACATATTAGCCCAATGTAATAGGCCCAAGCCCATTCCTGCCTGTACTAGTAGTCTAGGGTTTAGTCGCCTATATATACTCATGTTAGGGTTCATTGTAACACAGGTTATTGTACTACACTCTCATACAATAAAAATGTAGCCCTTAAGGGATTCCTCCGTGAATGTAGGCCGTCAAGGCTGAACTCACGTAACCCTCGTGTTCTCAATGTTCCTCTTCTATGCTTCCTCTTACACATCTCAATGCTAATATTTAACATGGTATCAGAGCCAAACTTCGTTCTTGGCATCAAACAAATATCTCTAGCAAACAAAGAAGATTCTTACGTGCACACTGCCAACAAAAGTCAACACATGCTTGTCTGTTGGATCTAGACTCCACAGCATCTCGCAGCCACCATGGCTCACTGCTGGGTCCAGATCCTCAAGCCCATGCAATCCGTGCCTCTCCCTATCAGATCTGCGCAAATCCAAGCCTCGCCTGACGAAACCAACCACAAACGTGTTCCAAGATCTCTCGCGACCAAAACCCAGAAATCCGGTCAACCAAAGCCTTTCCACGCGCCTCCACGCGCCGCAGAAGCATCCGGAAAATTCCCACGCGCCATCTCAGATTCATCACTTTCAGATCGTCTTCTTGGTACACGCGCCACCATGAAGGCCTCCTCGTCCACCGATCTACTTGGCCTGAGAATCTGGTGGTCATACGACGCTTCACGCACCACCACGCGCCACCTGGGTTTCTAGTTGCTCCTTCACGCGTCGGTAAACAGTGCACGCTCCTGCCACGCGCCGACTATTTTGCTGATGTCATCTGACGTCATATGATGACGTCATTAATCCACGTCAGCAGCCACGCAAGCATGTCCACGTCAGCCCTAGTCCACGTCAGCAACACGTCATCAGCCACGTCAGCAGTGTCGTCTCGTCAGCACCACGTCACCTAGCTGACCGTTGACCGGACCAACCCGACCCGGACCACCCGGATTTGACCCGTGAGCACTTTGACTGTTGACTTTGACTTTTGCGTTGACTTTTGATCAAAAGTCAAAATTTCCAAAAGGGCCTATTTTGCTCAGTTTTTCGCGTAGATTCCGATTTTGGCCTCCGTTTCTTCATTTGAAACTCCAAAATTGGACATTTGGCACATTCTTCATTGTGGTTTCTTCAAAGGCATTCTTCAAGGCATCTCCAAGTGATCTTCTCATGCTTATCCAACCTCAAGTCTTCATCGAGCTTCCGCCTTAAGTTTGAGGGAGGGTGTTAGAGATATATATTAGACATATTAGCCCAATGTAATAGGCCCAAGCCCATTCCTGCTTGTACTAGTAGTCTAGGGTTTAGTCGCCTATATATACTTATGTTAGGGTTCATTGTAACACAGGTTATTGTACTACACTCTCATACAATAAAAATGTAGCTCTTAAGGGATTCCTCCGTGGATGTAGGCCGTCAAGGCTGAACCCACGTAACCCTCGTGTTCTCAATGTTCCTCTTCTATGTTTCTCCTTCCGCATCCACTCTAGCATACACAATATGGTATAACACATTGCATCAATGCTAATATTTAACAAGAACTATTTATAAATTGATCAAAACAAAACAAGCCCTCCTTGCAAGCAAGAACTGTGGCACTTTTAGCGAAGTTGGCCGCAATCTGACCGATCTTGGAACGGGCTTCCTCGTCTTGCATGGACTAGATCACCTTCGTCCTAACAGCGTCATCAACCTTGGCAACAGCAGCCCGGCTGTAACCATAAGAGCTCGAACACCACCCCTTCACAGCCGTTAGATCAGGTGCGTTTTGTATCGCCGAATTGCTTGTAGAGGAAATATAATCCCAAATCCCCATATCAATCTTTCACTCTCAATCAAAAGAAAAGGCAGAATGTGAGTGAAGCCTTTAAGTCTACTTCATGAAAGAAGAATGCAGTAGCTAAACAAAATATGTACAGAACACAACTTATTTACTGCATGAAACCATCATTCAATTTAAATATTTAGTAGTTTCAAAAATTGCTTCACTAGTGCTCATTGTGGCAATTGGCACAAAACTCTTAACCTAACCATTGAAATTTTGGAACATGAGATGTAACCTTCCTTTCTTTGAAGCATATCATGTTTCCCTGGAGGGGCAAGATGTACGTTTAAGCGTGACCAACGTGCAACCAGAATTGGCAATGGTAATGAGCTACATGAACACCAATTGCACAGAATAATAACCGAACATTCTCAGTTTCCCACCCTTGGACAGGTGTAATGAAGATAACAGTCCACAAAAATTTCATTTTTACCATGCAAAGGCTTGTACCTTACGGAAAAGTGTAACAAAATTCAGGTCTCTTTTGCAGAGCAAAATAGTATTGCCAGATTCTGGCCAACAAGTGTATTGATTAAGCACAGGGTTGGAGATTAAGATTAGAGAAAGTAACATAGACACACAAACAAAGACACTCATACCAAAAATACGGGTGGAAAGTGAAAAAGGTTAGAACTTGATGGCAAGAAAGTTAGTGGCAGTGCAGATGAAAAGGCGACCAAGAAGGGGGGAATAGAAAGAAAAAGCAAAAGAACATAGTGCATATTCTAGATCATGATAGAATCATTGAGAAACTTATTAACAATTTTTTTAATAGGTAAGAAAAACTGTATTAAGAGGAGACTACTTACATTAAAAAAATTGAAGTAGCCAATTAAAAAAATATGTACAGACAACACAACGACAACTCCCAAACCACAACGCCAAATCCAAGCCGATCACCTATCCAATCTCACCATCTACCTTCGCACACTAACACACTCAATATCCATATGACATTTTAGATTCTTCCGTATCTAGCTCTAATTCCCTTCAAAATCCCAGACCCATTTGATCAAAATATCAACAAAAACAAGAGTCTGTTGGTTGGTGATGGAAAAAAAAAGGGATAAAAAACACTCCATAGCATACAGATCAATTGGAACTGAGCCCATGGCGAATTCAACATAACAAATAGTTGGATGGAACTGATTAACTGACGATTGAAGATGGATTTGCTCTGTCTATTGAGACAATTAATAGATTACACTAGTCGTTTTTTGAGAATGTCTATACAACCAATCAAGTTGTGATGAAAAAAACCAAAGTTGAATCATATGTTAAGATAGAACAAGAAAAAAATAAAATAATGAATGCATAAAAATATAAACTTAATCCAATTTAATTATGCCTAACATCTTGATGAATACTCACCCAAAAGGAAGGCTGGTTGGTAACACAGAAAGAACATAGAAGCAGGGAGAATATTGTGGTGACATCTTGGTGATAGGAATATCTACAAAAGATATCTACAATCACTAAACATTAGATCCAGAGATATAGACCGCGTCTTTCCAGGGTACACCGGAACTTTTTTAGTTTTTTGAGATATAACTTAATTACTGCATAAATCCGTGATCCATGTTATATATTTAGTAGTTCAGAAATGTACACCACTTTTGGACGCTTGTTGCCAAGCCTACCTTTTTTTTTCATGAATGATGCTCTTAAACAAAAAATATTTTAATTACAACACTCTCCTTGAGTGTAGATTTACCAATATTTCTTCTTAATCTAGGAGTATCCTTTGGTCTAGAGGGACACAGTTAACTGAGGTTAAGTGGGGACTGGGGATGGTACTAACATTCCAATTGACCATTTCTTTTGCCCAGTTCCAGAGCTGGGAACGAAGGCACAGAGGCTGAGAAACTTGCTTGTGTGACTGATCAGATGGACAAAACCTCTGATCTTGGAATCAGCAACTAGTATTATCCGTGTATGACACACCTTTGCCAAACTCTATTGAAGTATTCTGGCCTTATACTAAGTTAGGTTCTTACGAGGCTAGGGTGGGATTTTGTTACATCCCAAGGCCTAGGATAGAACTTGAAAGCTTTAAGATCCCCTGCAAGATTATAGTTTTAGCATTAAAAATCATTGCTGAATGTTGTGCCTATGAGGGACATTGTTGTTTCTCACAGCTGTCCTCTGTGTAAGGCTTGTGAGGAAACTCATCTTGGTAATAAATAGAGAATATATTAGAGTCCATAAAAAAAATTACAAACTAATTAAAAAAGCATGAGTCGTCTAATCTAATCACATAAATATCTAAAACCAAATAAAAAGAATACAAATTTCATATGCAAAATCCCATCCAAGGTCTTACCAGTCCTCTCTCTCCAAAAACGAAGCCAAATCCCCAAATTAGCAACAAATGTTTAGAATTTAGACTGATTGACTGTAGTCATGCTACTGCTCTTACAAAGAAAAAAAAAACACATGAGTAGCCAAGAAGATAATTGGAAGCAACCGTTCTTGCTAAAAATGCTAAACTTTTGGTTGGAAGAAACTAAGAAATGTAGAAGCAAGTAAGGAAGCAATTGTTTGGACTACATAAATGGAATCACCTACTTTAGTGGAAGATGCTGGTGGGGTAATGTTGATTTGTGGAGGTCAAAAATTGGATGACTTGCTTGTCTATTAACTATATAAAAAGTGTCAATGCTGCTACAATATTTTGTACTGTACATTTTGGTTTGGTGAGTCCTTCTTTTTTGTCCGTTTCTGGAGGGCTAAACTCTGCTATCTACACTTCACAATTATTGATGTGCGTGAATGCGCTAAAGCACTATAGCTACAGGGCTTTGGTTTCGTGAACCACCTTTTTTTTTTCTCAAGTTTTGAACAGTAACTATAGTGCCAAGTGGCACTGTAGCTACAATTATTTTATTTTATTTTATTTTTTTCAGTAATCGGTTTGTGTTTTTTTTTTTCCAAGTTTTGAACAGTAACTACAGTGCGGCACTGTAGCTACCGTAGCTACAATTATTTTATTTTATTTTATTTTTTTCAGTAATCGGTTTGTGTTTTTTTTTTTTTTTTTTTTTTTAAATATTTATGTAAGTTGGTATATATATTGTTATACTGACACAAAAAATTTCACAATATTTTCACAATTATTGACCTGTCAATTTCTTACAAGTCGAAATAAAATAATAAAATATGAGACTGTAACCAACCACAACTAAAAATAAATGTTTTGAGAAAATGTTACAATACTTATTGTGCAATGCTTTTGGTTTATTTAACTAGCACGGTAGCTACAGTGCCTAAAGTTTTTTTTTTTTCCCAGTAATCGGTTTGTGTTTTAAAAAAAAAAAAATTTATGTAAACTGGTATATATATTGTTATACTGACACAACAAATTTCACAATTATTAACGTGTTAATTTCTTACAAGCCGAAATATAATAATAAAATATGATACTGTGACCAATTACAACTAAAAATAAATATTTTGAAAAAATGTTACAACACTTATTGTGTAGTGTTTTTGGTTTATTCAATTGGCACGGTAGCTACAGTGCCTAATGTATTTTTTTTTTTTTTTTTCCAAGTAATTGGTTTGTGTTTTTTTTTTTTTTTTTTTTTTTTTTTTTTTTTTTTTTTTTTATGTAAGCTGATATATATATGTTATTTTGATACAACAAATTTCACAATATTTTCACAATTATTGACGTGTCAATTTCTTACAAGTTGAAATAAAATAATAAAATATGGGACTGTAACCAACCACAACTAAAAATAAATGTTTTGAGAAAATGTTACAACACTTATTATTATCACAATATTTTCACAATTGTTGAGATCATAGTTTCTTATAGATCAAATAAAAAAATGCTAAGTCCACAACATTTTAACATTAATTTCTACAGTGCCTAATGTTTTTTTTTTTTTCTTTTAAATATTTATGTAAGCTGGCATATCTATTTAACTATATAAAAAGAGCCAAAGGCTCATGAATAGTGTTTTTTTGGTTTATTCAATTAGTGAGGTGCACTTTTCCCCCCCCCCCCTTCAAGTATGCTAGTTGGTTTGAACTTTGTTTTGTTTTTTGTTTTTTGTTTTTTTTTTGTTTTTTTTTTTTTTAAGATCTTTATATGTTTACTTTGTACTTGCAATGCAAGTTTACATTGTAAATACACAAAAGTGGTTAATATTATACACATTTGCACAAAAAATGATAAATATTGTACAAATTTTGTAAATGTGTACAAAATTTGCCAATTTTTTTTTTTGTGTCTACAATATAAATTTACATTGTAATCAAGTACAATGTATACATAGAGATATTATGAAAATGTTGTGATATGTCAATTCCTTATGTGTCAAAATATAATAAAATAAAATAATAAAATATTATACCGAGATCTAGCACAATTAAAAATGTCGTAACATTTTGTTGTTATTATAATATATTCACAACTATTGAGGTGTAAGTTATAGGTCAAAATAAAATAATAAAATATTGGACTGGGATCTGTCACGGTCTTTATACGAATGAGATTAACTTTTTATGACATAATTATCAAAATTCTTAAATTAATGTCTCTTTTGATTAATGTAAATCTCTATGTATTTTAAAAATCGAATGATTTATATTTTTATTTTGTGATACAAATAAAATCTAAAATTGATCCTAATCACTACTTTTTTTCCCATGGCTAGCACTTGGTTTAGATGTGCTGCCCTTACTAGTGTTTTATAAAAGTAACTAATCAAATATTAATATTTATCCGACTTTCTGGACAATGATCTACATGGTAGAAATTAACATTAGATTTTTTATACTCCTATATATCTTTCTTTTGTTCCCTATTACGATCGATCAGTGCGTTAAGTAACTGCCTCGTGAGTCGTGCATTCTTTCCTCAAAGCTTCATTGATGTTCCGCTTTCAGTTCATGTATTTGCTTCATTTTCAGCCTCTTTTGTAACCTGTCTTTCTCAGTTTCTCTCCTCTTTTTGCACACCAATCTGCACATTGTTAGTGATAAACCCATAACGCGTTATGCGATTAGTGAAAATTATATTAAAAAATGGATGATTAGTGAAAATTACATTAAAAAATGGATTAAAGTACAGTTTTAGTCCTTAAAATTGGGTTTTTTGAGCATTTTTATTTTTAATTATCTCATTAGAAAATGACATTAATGAGTTAAAATTAGAGTTTTCAGGGCTTTTTAAACCATTAATAAGTTAAAATTAAAGATTCTCAAAAAAAAAGAAGAAGTTAAAATTAAAGATCTTTGAAAGGTAACGAAAGTTTTCAAAAGAGAGTGGAAACTATAAGTGATCATAGGATTTTTTTATCTTGCATATTTCTCAATGTTCCTCTCATATATATATATATATATATATATGTAGGGACACGATTCTTTTGGGCCCCAATAATGATGTTGGGCTCGCATATGAAAGATCCCTCACAATATGATTTGTAGAGAGTGGGCTTGAAAAGCTTGGCTTTGGTCACGGGACGATGTTCCGGCCCTGATTTTAGAGGAATTCCTGTAGAAAAAGGAGTTGGGTTTGAATATTTAAACCCTATGGCGTTGCATCCTATGGGAATGAGCTCCTCGGACTTGATCCGAGGACCATTGAAGTCTTACCCTGGTTATCCGACGGCGGGTCTTTTTTGTGATCTGCACGTGTTGTTAGGGTGTTTCCACCCATGGAGTCTTTCTTTCTGGAGGTGGGATCAGAGCCCCCTACCAGATTCACTTACTTCTTCTTTTATACCAGCCTGCGTTCGCTGTCCTTCGTCCACGTGTAGGGTCAACCTTTACAAGACTGACATTTGTCCCATCAGTCCAATCCCAGAATTGTTGGGGATGGTTGATAAAGCTGAAGAATACGGCTCTGTCAGGTGCAGAGTCTTATCTGGGAAGGGTAGTAAGGATAACTTCCCCCAAGATATTTTAGACCTCCTTACAAATTTGTTCCTATATCTCTTTTTTACCCCTCTTCTCAATGGAGCTTTGGGTCTGCCGAGGACTAGACTGTCCTCGGCTGCGTCTCCGTGCCATTTTTGCCTTATATTTTTGAGCTCGGACCATCACCTTTTTCGGCTTGGGCCTTTGGACTCCCCATGAGCAAGTGGGCCTGGCCCATAAATTATTGGGCCCCACAATAGCCCCTCAAAACCCTGCTATCCGACCTCTTGGTTGGAAGGGAGGGTTTTGGTAAACCCGGGCCTTTAGTATGGCTTATTTAATTCAACCCTGCATTAATGTGGGCAGTTTTCCACCTGTCCAGGAAACACATCGGTTTACAAGGTATTCCCTTTAATTTGCTCGTGACCCGCTCCTGCCGTTTGGCTGTCCAAGACGCGCCTTTAATGACTTCCCTTTACGAGGCTCATTTACGTCCGGCGGCTCATCTGATGAGGTGGGGAAGTGGAACGGACACATCTTTATTCTTCAGATTCTTTTGGAAACCTGAATGAATTTAATACCTTCCGTTTTGCCCTTCCTATAAGAAGGCAAGTAGGAAGCCATCACTTTCGTGCAGACACTCTTCCATCTTTCTGAGATCTGAAACCCTCAACCTCCCTTAGCGTTCACTTAACCCAATTGTTATTCCCCACATCAGAATACGTTTACCATAACGAGTGATGAAGGAACCATACCCCTCCTCAAAACATCATGTTCTAATAAAGCTCGAAATGGCTCGGTCAGGGCAAGGATGGCAGAGACTTAAGATTTGCCCCACCTCCCTTTCAGCCAAAATCAGAAACAGGGGCTCGTCACGTCAAACTTTCGTCGTGACTGAGTCGAGAACACCCACTATCAGCACCACTCGGCTCCTCACGAGCATACCTAACATGACACCAGTGTGTTAGGAGTCAGGACTGAGGCAGGGGCCAAGTGCCTCTGCTTCTTCCTCTCTTTGTTCACTGGTGCCCTCCTCCGCCTTCCTCTCTTAGTCTTCCCAGCACCAGCTCCGTCCTAGTGCTATCATTCTCCCTCTTTTGCTCCTCTCTCTTTCTTTTCATCTCTTCCCCTCTTCTTCTCCTCCTTCTCTTACTCATGTCCTCCATCTTCTTCTTCCTTCTCCTTCAAATTCTTCTTCCTTCTCCTTCATCTTTTTCCAAAGAAGGTTCTTCTTTCGATATGAGCAATACTGAGGCAGAGATTGGAGAGACTTTGAAGACGAGTTTAAAAGACACCTGACTGTTTACTTATCTGTACTGCGAATGTTAGTGTTGCTTCGGCAGCTCACCTTTTGTATAGGCTTGTTTGAACCCCATTTTGTACGTTGAAATAATTTTTCATATTAATAAAAATTGTTGTTATTTTACTTCGCATGTTTTGTCTCTATGTTTTTACAAACTTGCAAACGCTGCTCGGCACAATAATATAGCATTTGAATCGATGACAACTAAGGCCAAAATACTTGCTAATAAAAAGAAGTCACCACAACTTTAACAGAATTGCTTGATTTAGCAATGCGTACCTGTGAATAACGATACTTGCCCGAAACAATGCCTAGATTAGAATTGGATGCTCTATACGGTGTAGGAAGTAATCGTTCGAAGACATATCACCCGCAAAAATGAACAGCCCCCTTAGGCTACCGAATAGTGGAGCGCCCCACCATCATCCTAACACTTTTATTGGCCTTAACATTTCAGTATCTGAGCTGGGGACTTTTCCCATTCGAGCAGTTATAAAACTTGTAACTTTCCTTTCTTTTTTTTTACTTGGTTTCCCCATAGGCTTGAGTCCGAGGACCATGCAAGGCCTTGGTTCTGTATAAAACTTGTAGGATTTCTTTATTGTACTTGGTTTCCCCATAGGCTTGAGTCCGAGGACCATGCAAGGCCTTGGTTCTGTCCAAAACTTGTAATTTTCCTTTTTTGTACTTGGTTTCCCCATAGGTTTGAGTTCGAAGACCATGCAAGGCCTTGGTTCTGTCCAAAACTTGTAGGATCTCTTTTTTGTACTCGGTTTCCCCATAGGCTTGAGTCCGAGGACCATGCAAGGCCTTGGTTCTGTCCAAAACTTTTTTTTTTTTTTTTTTTTTTTTTTTTTTTTTTTTTTTTTGTACTTGGTTTCCCCATAGGCTTGAGTCCGAGGACCATGCAAGGCCTTGGTTCTGTCCCTGGGCCTCCATGCAGAATGGGCCTGGGCCGCGAGTTTACTGGGCCCACAAATTAAGAGGTATTTCCGTAGTCTTTGGTCACGCGGTACTTTTTGGCGTCCCAGTGTTCGAGGCGCGCCTTCACGAGACTTCTTTAATCTCATGGTTGCAGATGGCGTGGGAAATCGAGCCGGAGACTTTTTGTCTGTAGCATTCCTTGGGACGCTGCGCGAATTAAATGCCACCACCTTATCTTTTTAAATAAATAGGAGAAAAAGTTGCCTTACCTGCTCGCAAATCCTTCAGTTTCCTCCCTTAGTATATCATGTTTGAGGCGAGGGTTGGGGAAAAGGAACTCTCTCCGCCACAGAGGCGCTGTGTCCTCCTAAGACTCAAAAGAGTGATGTACGGGCAAAGGAGGCATAAATTCAAGAGAATATTCCAGTTCGACAGAGGGGAAAGGGTGTTTCTCCCTCTTTTAGTCAAAATCCGAAGCAGGTTCTGTTCATGCTAGAATTTTGGTGTGTCAGAAGAAAGATTTTCTGCCACCAGCGCCTCTGCCTTGTCGTAGGCAAATTTTTGGTGAAGGCTCCTCAGCTTCCGGCTCCCTGCACCTTTCCTTCAGCGGTGTGAGGTTCAAGTTGGGCTCTTTTGCTGCCTGAGTTATGGGCGTGCAAAAGCATTGAGGAGGAATAAGGTCTCGAAGCAGTAGCCAACCTCTCCTCTGTGCTACCTCCTTGGCTTTATCTTCACTCTCTTGTATTTTTCTTTACTTGCGTAGTTAGCTTCAATGTAAGCTTGTTTCAGCTTTTCATTGTACACTGTACTGTTCCTTTGTCTTAATAAAAGATGTGTCTATTTCTTTATACATACTTTTCTTCTCCGCAACAACTACTTTGTGCATGAATATTAAATGTAAGCTTGCCCTTAATGATATTTCGGGCAGAAAAATGCCTTAACGCAGATTCCTACTTCTTTAAACTCATAAATATTATCAAGTATAACAATGGTAATCCTTAATAAATTAAACTCTTGGAACTAACCGGGATAACCGCTGAGTGCTGCGCGATGCATGCGAGACCAATGTCCGAGAACGATAAACTCTAAATAATTCGTCCGAGAGGGTAGCCGAATAGCGAGGGACTTTGATTGTGCTTTTGGGTAATATATTGCACCGTATCGCATCAATCCCTTTGGTGCTGCAGATCCGAAAGCAGACTTGAGAATCCTCGCTATTTAGGAACTAACCCAATTGTTAATGGAGAGTTTTCCTCGGATAAATCCTAAAGTGCATGTAATGTAGTTTTTCCTTACAAGTAGTTGGTTTCCCCAAAGGCTTGAGTCCGAGGACCATGCAAGGCCTTGGTTCTGTCCAAAACTTGTGATTTGATTGATTTTTTTTATGTACTTGGTTTCCCCATAGGCTTGAGTCCGAGGACCATGCAACGCCTTGGTTCTGTCCAGAACTTATGATTTTTTATATGTACTTGGTTTCCCCATAGGCTTGAGTCCGAGGACCATGCAAGGCCTTGGTTCTGTCCAAAACTTATGATTTTTTTATGTACTTGGTTTCCCCATAGGCTTGAGTCCGAGGACCATGCAAGGCCTTGGTTCTGTCCAAAACTTATGATTTTTTTATGTATTTGGTTTCCCCATAGGCTTGAGTCCGAGGACCATGCAAGGCCTTGGTTCTGTCCAAAACTTATGATTTTTTTATGTACTTGGTTTCCCCATAGGCTTGAGTCCGAGGACCATGCAAGGCCTTGGTTCTGTCCAAAACTTATGATTTTTTTTATGTACTTGGTTTCCCCATAGGCTTGAGTCCGAGGACCATGCAAGGCCTTGGTTCTGTCCAAAACTTATGATCTTTTTATGTACTTGGTTTCCCCATAGGCTTGAGTCCGAGGACCATGCAAGGCCTTGGTTCTGTCCAAAACTTGTGCTTTTGCCCCTTTTTTTTTTACTTGGTTTATTTTTTGACCATAAGCCCCTATACCAGGGCGGGGAAAGTTGGCTTGAGGCCGGAAGCCCCTAGAGATGCCCGCGCCCTTGGCACTGCAAGGCGTAGCCCCTAGCAGAAGTTTACGTCGGAGCAACAACTGTATGTCGCCGGAGACGGAGGAAACCCTAGGAATTTCTGCGTGCTAGAGAGCTGACTCCACTGCCACCCGCGCCAACGCGCAAGCTTCCCCACAGACGGCGCCAATTGTAGGGACACGATTCTTTTGGGGCCCAATAATGATGTTGGGCTCGCACATGAAAGATCCCTCACAATATGATTTGTAGAGAGTGGGCTTGAAAAGCTTGGCTTTGGTCACGGGACGATGTTCCGGCCCTGATTTTAGAGGAATTCTTGTAGAAAAAGGAGTTGGGTTTGAATATTTAAACCCTATGGCGTCGCATCCTATGGGAATGAGCTCCTCGGACTTGATCCGAGGACCATTGAGGTCTTACCCTGGTTATCCGACGACGGGTCTTTTTTGTGATCTGCACGTGTTGTTAGGGTGTTTCCACCCATGGATTCTTTCTTTCTAGAGGTGGGATTAGAGCCCCCTACCAGATTCACTTACTTCTTCTTTTATACCAGCCTGCGTTCGCTGTTCTTCGTCCACGTGTAGGGTCAACCTTTACAAGACTGACATTTGTCCCATCAGTCCAATCCCAGAATTGTTGGGGATGGTTGATAAAGCTGAAGAATACGGCTCTGTCAGGTGCAGAGTCTTATCTGGGAAGGGTAGTAAGGATAACTTCCCCCAAGATATTTTAGATCTCCTTACAAATTTGTTCCTATATCTCTTTTTTACCTCTCTTCTCAATGGAGCTTTGGGTCTGCCGAGGACTAGACTGTCCTCGGCTGCGTCTCCGTGCCATTTTTGCCTTATATTTTTGAGCTCGGACCATCACCTTTTTCGGCTTGGGCCTTTGGACTCCCCATGAGCAAGTGGGCCTGGCCCATAAATTATTGGGCCCCACAATATATATATATATATATATTTTTTTTTTTTCCACAATGGTATTTCATATCCACTTTTTCGCAATTTTTCATTATTTTTGCCCAACCGTCCTAACCGATTCACCTCTCAAAAGTAATTTACAAATTTTAAACCCAAATTTTCTATTCCCCTTCCACTCATTTTGGGGCTCAAGAGTCAATACAATTGTAAAACTTAAGAAAACAATTTTCAGTGAAGGTTTTTTTTTTTTTTTTATTTATTTATTTTAAATATTTAAATATTAATTAAATAATATTTATTTAACTTTTTATATTATAATTTTTATTTTAAAATTTATTTTTATTTAGATGCAAAATATTAATTTATTTTTTGCATTTAAATTTTGCTAACATCTCATTTATTTTAACTAGCTTGTAATTTCATGCATATGCATGGATACACTTAAAGATATACAATAAGATGCATAATATAATTCATATATATATATATATATAATTTAAATATTATTGATAGTCATTTTTATATTTTGTTAACTCTTTAAAAAATTTTGTAAGGATATTATTAGGTATAAAATGTAAGCTGTCCATTTAAAAAAAAAAATTATTGTGAAATATTTTTTTTTAGGATTCATTTATTTTAGACTTTTTGGTTTTTGCACTTAATAAATCACTTGGATGAATATTTATGATGTGATCCCACATTTGATTCTAAAATTAAGAAATAAAATTCTTTAAGAATAAATAATTTAGAACATATGGTGCAAAATTGAAACTCTAATTTAGAATTCTAATTTGAGTTTCTCTCATTTTCACCCATTATTATATATATTGATGATAATATGGTTAATCCACTAATTCATCTTGTGTCATAATCAATCTTAAATAAAATTTTATCAAATTTTAGATTAGCAAATTTTCTTTCTACATAAACATAACATGCTTTGTCAATAAAATTTTGTGGACAAACATGTATTTAAAAATGAATCTAATCTTTTATATAATCAAGAATTCCTATATTACATGTTTGAACTTCATTGTAATTATTGTTTTTTGTTCATTTGCAAAATATTCATCTAATTTTATGATATTGCTTGCAACAAAACTTATCAAGAGATATTCTTAAATGAGATTGTAGTAATTTTTCTATTCTTTTTTTTTTCTTTTCTTTTTCAAGTTATTCATATTCATGATGCAAACTACTCTTCTAAAGTTTGGAGGTGTTTAGATTTTACACTCTAAAGTTTCAAAATTTAAAATTTACCCCTTAAAATTTTGTTATGTTTGCATTAGTAGCCCCTCCATTCATATTTGCTGTTTAGTGCCCCATAAGTTTATTATGCATATTTAGTTCTTCTAATAAAATGACGAGATTATTTTTATTATACCATGTCATTTGAAATTATTTAATAATTTAAATTTTTTAGGCTACAAAAATAATGGGAGCATCATTTTATGTGACAAACTAAGCAGGTGTGGCAAGTTTACATAGTACTTAACAAAAGATATGGATGGATGGGCAACTGATGCAAACATAACAAAGTTTCAAGGGGTAAAATTTAAATTCTGAAATTTCAGGGTGTAGAATCCAAACACCCCAAACTTTAGGGGTGTAGTTTGCAAATTTAGCCTTAAAGATTAGTATAGAAACAACATAAATCATTCCTAATCACCCAATTTTGCCACATCGAAACAAAGGCCAAAGAGATGAGAGAGAGAGAGAGAGAGAGAGATACAAAGCAATTTATAAAAATTAAACCCAATTTCACTATTCCCCTTCCACTCATTTTGATTTTGGGCACAATACAATTGTAAAACTTGAGACAACAATTTTAAGCGGAGTTTTTTTTATATATAATATCAATTGTCTCACACTACTTAAAAAAATGTGTTGTATTATTATTTGTGTAGTATAACTTGCCTCACCCTCCCTTAAAAGTTACCATAACTTTTGAGTGGAGATTGTGGTATGCCTTTGTGTTAGAGTATTTGTGTGAGTTTGTTTCTCAAAAAAAAAAAAAAAAGAAAAAAAAAAAGAAAAAGAATTAAGTAATATTTATGTAACATTTTATATTATAATTTTTATTTAACATGCATTTTTTTTATTTAGATGCAAATTATTAACTAATTTTTTGTATTTAAATTTTGCTAACATATCCTTTTTAATGATAATATGGTAAATCCATTAAATTTTCATGTGTCATGATCAATCTTAAGTAAGATTTTATCAATTTTAATTTTGAAAATTTCCTTCCTATAGAAACAATCATAACAAGTGTTGTCGATAAAATTTTGTAGGCAATACATGTATTTGAAAAAGAATGAAGTCTTTTTATATTATACCATGTCATTTAAAATTATTTAATAATTAAAATTTTTTAGGCTTCAAAAATGATGGGGGTATCATTTTATTGGACAAACTACATATGCTTGACAAGTTTATATGGAACTTAACAAAAAATATGGATGGAGGGGTAGCTAATGCAAACGGAACAGAGCTTCAATAGGTAAAATCCAAATTTTGAAATTTAGGATGTAGAATCCAAACAGCTCCAAACTTTAGGGGTGTAATTTGCAATTTAGCTTTAAAGATTAGTATATTAACAACATAAATCATTCCTAATCACCCAATTCTGCCACATCGAAACAAAGGCCAAAGAGGTGGTTTGAGAGAGAGAGAGAGAGAGAGAGAGAGAGAGGAGGTTCCACAATAATTACACAAAATTGCAAAATCTGAGACATACAAATCCTTATTATCCAAATACTTAATAATAAATTCATCACTCCAATATTGAACAACATATGTCATTCCTAATCGCACACACAATTCTACCACAACTCAAATCAAACACCTAATCACACCCAATTCTGCCACAACTCAAAACAAACTCTAAAAGAGGGGGAGGTTCCACAATAATTACACAAAATCTAAGACATACAAATTCTTATCATCCAACAGTTAAACTATTGTTTCATCACTCCACCCATCTTGTCTACTTGAAATGATATTGCCTTTTATTTAGAATTCTTCCTAGCTATACTGACGGTAGGAAGTATCAAAACATCCAAAAATTGCCTACCTATAGATTCGTTCATCATGAAGACTCTGATCACATCCTCTGGTTTTATATCCACATTTGATTCGAATGAAGAGATCTTCTCAGGCTTGAAATCTGCAAAAGGCTTATGTATCTCTGCTAGTTCAATTAATTTCTTGCATTCTTTGATTTCTTCCTCTAGTTTGCTTATCTTAACTTGCAATGCCCTTTGATCCACTTCATTACCCCCAAACTTCTTTTTGTTACGGAGAGATTGCGATACAATGTTATAAAATGATGTTCCACCTATAAATACAGTAGAAACACAAGAAGATTATGACAAAAGAACAAAATGTGGGAGAATAATAAGGAGTGGTTCTCCTGGATCTTATGTAAGCTTATTTTACTCGTACAAAAGACTAAAATAATAAAATGTCCAATAGCACATAATTCCAATCTTGATATGAATGGTGGTCAAATCGTTTTAAATGATTCAGTTGCTACAAGGCTTGTAGCAAAGTATTCAATGCAATTCAGACTTGATGTGAATGTTCTGGTGAGAGGGTTATAGTACATTTGTGTGAATGAATAATGTACTCCAAATATCTTCTATACATATACATGTGAATCTCATCATTTACATTATCAATCAAGGAATAATGATTTATAGTCTAGTTCTATGATAACGACCATGAAGGACATTTTACTTAATGACATAAGAATTCAAAAAACTAAGCATATAAGTATTTCATTTGAGATGCCAAAAACTTTGTAACTCAATTGACAATTCCTAGTGTTTATAACGGAGATATCTAGCGTTTAAATTCCTTCCCCCCCCCCCCCCCCCCCCCCCTCTTCCCCCAAACTTTTGAATTATCAAAACAAATAAAAATAGTATTTCACTTGAGATATAATTGGTGTACTTTATATAAATCCAATTGATTTGATACTTGAAAACTCAATCTTTATGATAAATAGGCCTTTCACGAAATTAGTTTTCTAAAATCAAAATTATTGGATTCATTTAAAGTTCTCGCTTCATTATATACATACCATTAAGAATTAAAATGGTGTAACATTATATCCTTCAAGTATTTAGAAGTTAAAATATGGGTGTATTGTGTTTAAGAATGGAAACTGACATGTTCAACACGTAATTTTTTTAATGAAGGAACCCAAAAAATCCTAGAAAAATAAACATGGTGGCTAAGCACTTTGTAAACGTAAAAAGTCTAGCCACGAAGCCAAAAAACTACTAGACATCCCATGTGTTACACCTCACAATTCTAACATGTGAATTTTAAGTTCGGGATTGTGAGATTTATATGGTTGTTGAGAGGGATAAGTGACTTAATGAGAAGAGGAAGTGCATGTTTATGTGATACTTTGATCATATTGTAATACAAGAATATAGGGTATTAATTCATCCATGATATGGAGAGACCATATCTTTCTCGAAAGAGCACCATGTAATTCCACGAGAAAAACGGTAACATAAGTATATATGCTAATCAAGAAACCAAAAAGTAACAAAAGGTATGAAAGAATAACCTAATGGATTTTCACCCAAAAACCTTGTAGTTCAGTGGCATTTCTTGATCTTCATTATGAGGAAAACCAAGGTTCAAGTCCCCCTCCCCACTTTCAACAATCGAATTATCAAATAACCTAATGAATTTTCACTTCAACAATGTTTATAAAGGTACAAAATGCCTTACGACATATAACCAAATGTACGTAGAGTATTGATGGTGATGAAAATAGGTTGTTTGACAAACTAATTGCTATCTATTATTTGATTGACTAATCACTTATATTGGAATGGGTAAAGAGTTCTCCCTTGAAGCTTGTTGTTCTTGCATAAATAGTGGAGAAAAATTTAATGAATACAAAGTAAATGTACATGCATCAACAAACACAAAATGCACCAAACTAGAAGTAATTTTTATCAAATTTTATCAACAAGTGCAAAATGCACAAACCTAGATTTTTGTCTTTGGAGTGTTGAAGATGTAAATGTGGAAACCTAATGATTAGTTAGAAAATAATTAAAAAAAAAAAAAAAAAAACTTTTTGCATGAGATTGAGATTTGTCTAAATCTAGACTTATGAACATAGAATTGTGTTTTGGTTGTTGGGATATAGATTTGAGGAAATGTGATGTATTAGATTTGTGTTACTTTTTATCTTTTTTATTTATTTATTTATTGGAGGACCGAGGACTATGAATGTTTTTTTGCCCATGTGCATAGATATTAAAACTGGTCACCCGTCTGATGCTAACCATCCAACCAAACGTAAGGTGTGGACAATTTCATTCAACCCTTCATTCCGGTAGTAGGTGAAAGAGTGTGCCATCCAAAGGGATCAAGTCGAGAGGCTTTTGTACAAAAATCCGATCCAACTCAATCCGTAAATGATGATACCGAAAAAGTCACGAGCGAGCCACAGGTACTTGCACACTCGAAATAGCACCTGCACAACACAAAAGAGAAGACCTTGTAGAGAGCACCGGTGTGGTGCCGGCCAAGTACCCTCCGAAGGTCAAGTTAGAACTTCTTACAACTCTAGAGTGCTAGAGAGGGGTGAATTATGCGTACCTTGGCTAGTGAGGGTACTGGGGCTTTTATAGTAGTAAAGGGTTGACATCTCTTCCTTGGTGCAGAAGTCTTTTCCTTATAGGAGTCTTCTTGGGCATATTTGGTGGGATCCTTTCCTTATAGGGATCCTTTGAGTAGCATCAAACGTGAAGTGCAAGGAATTTCCTTATATATGTAATCGTGGGCAGCAAGTAAACTTGCATCAGGGTTGTCAGCTTATCTTGTTTCCTTCAGCCTTACTGGCGTCAGTTTGTTTATGTCGTCAGCCTTTAGGTGTGCCTTGCGGACTCCCTTCATTGCCCCAATTTAGAACATCATTTGTTGACACCTACAAGAGGAAGCTGACGGTTGTAACTGTACCCATCAGCTTGATGGCCTTATCTAAAACTGTTAACTTTATGTTTTATAGAAGTAAGTACTATTTTTATCCTTATCAGCTGCCCCCTACTCTACATCCTCGTCGTTTTAAACTGACGGGTTGTGGAGTTAAGTTTTTATTGGTTAACTATCTTTTGGTTCGGAGGAGCGGGAAAATCATTTATGAGTGATTCCTCGAGCCACCAGCCATTTAATGCTTGGACACGTGGCGCGCTCTCGTTGGCCTCGTTTTTGGACAAAGGCGTCGCCTCGCCTTCCGCGCATTTTTCTTCCTATATATAATGCGCATCCTTCTCCTCATTCCTCTATTTCAACCTTGCTGATATTTCGAGAGAGAGAGCTCATCGCCCGCTTTTGCTGATCCGTCACCTGTTGCTAATGATGTCACTTTTTAGGCCGTTCTTTCCTCCAAGACTTATTCACCTATAAGTTCTTTTTCCTTTTTTCTTTGCATTTTTGCTCTAGCTGAACAATTTCTTAGTAAGGACGTCAATTTAGGTACTTAGAATGGATCCGTCACTTGTAGGTAGTCAGATGTCAAGTGACGCATCGAGTGAACAGTCGTCAGTCCGCGATGGAGCGGGCTACGACGAAGTTTTTGGCTCAAGTCAAGAGTCCGACGGCTTTTCTGAGTCATTAGGAAGGGAAACGTCAGCCCAGTCTCCTAGCGATGACGTAGAAGACTATGTTGAGGGAATTGGGGAGAAGGTAGTAGGTGAGGTTGAAGGGGAGCGAGAGAGTGACGGAGATGAGGAGGAGGATGAGGGTGACGAGGAATCCTATGAAGAGGCTTCAGTAAGTCCCGGAGGAAACCGTCCCTTCATCCTTCCCAAGGATTGGGTCGTCAACAAATTTTTGCCCAAAATGAGTGAAAAGGTTTTCAAAGAATTACGTACCCGTTTCCAAATCCCAGACCACATCTCAATCCGTCTCCCTAGGAAAAAGGAAAAGTGCTATACAGGGAGGACTGCAGACGTCGGCATGTATGATGCCGTGCTTGCTGCTGGATTGAGGCTGCCACTAACGGCTTTGCACCATCAGCTTGTTGACTTTATGGGGCTATCCGTCAGCCAGATTACCCCCAATGCTTGGAGGACTTTTATCAGAGCTGAAGTTTTATGAGGTCGTCTAAGCGGTGGGAACCGTCAGCTTTCCCTAGATGAGTTCTTCTATTGCTACAAACCCCGTCAGATTGTTTCGTCCAAAGGAACTTATCATTTTTCTGTCAGGGAGAAGGACTTAAGACTTGTATCTGATATGCCAAATTCCAACAGGAGTTGGAAAAGTAGATATTTTTTCCTTGAGTGGTCTGACTGGGTATGCCGCCCAGAAGAGTGGGTTACCATGCCTTATGGTTTTGATAACACCTGGGCATTAGTTAAAGCCTCAGGTTTTGATACTGACAGCTTTTGTTTTACCGTAAGCTTTTAGTCTTTTATTACTCCATTTAGTGTTTTAATGTCTTTGTTTTTTCTCTTCAGCCTGTAGCCGTCCACATATAACTGCAGAGCAGGAGGCGTTCATCCGTCGGGTTCTTGAAATTCCTTTGGAGGAACGAAAGTGTAGGGACTTGATTACCCTTGACACTATTCACCTGTATTGCGGGGGTCTAGAGCCGTCGGCTGAAGCTCGCAGACTGGATGATTTCTCTCGTCGACGTGAGTAAATTCTTTATTGCCTCCGTCAATTTACTCATCCCGTCTGTTTGTAATAATTGTTAGTTATTTTGTGCAGAGATGGAATCTGCTAAGCAAACGGTGAGGGCTACTGCAGCTCGTAAAAAAGAGGAAAAGAAGGCGAAGGAGATGGAGGGGGGAACCTCGTCAGCCCCTAAGACCATCTCTAAGGTTTCGAAAAGGAAACCTGACGGGAAAGATGACCGTCCATCCAAAAAGGCTGCCATCACTCCTAGGGACGTGTCTTCGAAGGGGAAGTTACCCTTTCAGCCAAGCCATGGTACGGGCAAGGGGGTAATGACTTCCTCTGGTCCCGTCATCGAGGGCCCTTATTGCCTTCTGACCCATAAGGACTATGCTGTCGGGGAAGTGGGATCCTTCATAAAGCCGACAGATATAGGGCCTTGCGATCTATTTGGGACGGAGGACTTGGGGGCATCAGCTCTTTTCGATCCTGCTAGGGTATGCTCACTCCCTCAGGTTAAGTTGGTTTCGCTTCTTTTTGATTCATTTGATTGACGCCTGTGTCTTTTTCAGGCCTTGGTGCGAGTTAAGGCCCTTCAGGATCGTTGTGTTGCCAAGGAGGGGGTCGTCGGCCGGGTTAGGAAACATAATGCCAATTTGATGAATGAGCAAGGGCAATACAAGGAGGCTGTCCATACGCTAAATAATGAGCTGAAGGAGGTAAGGGGGAAGCTGGAGGAGGCTGATCGTCAGAAGGAGAAGCTGCAGCAGGAGGTGACGGCTTTGCGCGAAAAGGTGGAGACGACTGGGACTGACGCTGTCCAAGAATTTAAGGCGTTGCAATCATTTATTGACTCTTGTACCGACTATTATGGCACTGGGTTTGATGATTGCCTTAAACAAGTTGCGTCAGTTTTCCTAGAGCTGGACCTATTTAGGATTACGATGGATGATGAAGGTGACAGCTCCCCTGAGTCCAATCCTCCTCCCAAGGATGACGGTGTCGTCATTCTCGCCCAACCTGCTACCAATCCTCCTCATACTCCTGCTTCTAACCCTCCAATGGTTTTGTAGATGTTGAAAATCCTGAGCCTCAGAAAGATGATGGGAACCCTGCTGACACTCCTACTACCTAATTTCTTTATGTGTATTTCACTTATTTTGCAAACAATTGTTTAAGTGCCCCTTTGGCTTTTTGGGCTTTTATTTGTAGACAGTTTATTTTGTTATATGGCATGTTACTCCTGTCATTTTCTACTTTTTTAATCAATAATTCTGTTGGATGAATTCGTCGGCCTGTAATCCTGTCTGTTTTGGGAAACCCGTTGACTTTTAAGGGTGGATTTGTTCAAAAGAAAAATCTGTTGACATGGGTTTCGTGTAACTTATGTTCTTTTTTGAGCCCGTCCATCTCATCCTTTTGAGTTTGATAAGCTCGTTGGTTTAATGAACTTTACCTTTGGGCATTTGATTGTGTTGCTAACCTTATGACCTCGTCCATTTTGTAGACTTGTAAGGAACGTTATTTTTCATAGGCTCGTCACCTTTGTAGCTTCACCCATGTTATGTATTTAATGATCCCGTCGTTCTTACTAGCCCGTCAGCTTTATAGCCTCGTCCATGTTATGGACTTTAATCAACCTTGTTATTTTTATAATCTCACCTATTTTAATGAGACCGTCGGCCATATTATGGACTTAATGACCTTGTCATTTTTGTAAGCCCATCGGTTTTATAACCTTGTCCATGTGATGATAGTCTCATCCATTTGGCGAGACCGTCAGCGTTTTAGCTTCTGTCCATATTGTGGACTTGATGACCTTGTCATTTTTGTAAGCCCATCAGTTTTATAACCTTGTCCATGTGATAGTCTCATCCATTTGGTGAGGCCGTCAGCTTTTAACTTCTGTCCATATTATACACTTAATGACCTCATTTTATAGTCTCATCCATTTGGTGAGACCGTCGGCTTTTGCGAACTTCAAACTGTCCATTCTTGTCGACTTAGCCGTATACTTTAGTCGTCTACTTTTGTGAACTTAGTCGTCCACTTTTGTGAACTTTAAACTGTCTATTCTTGCGGACTTAGCCGTTTACTTTAGTTGTCTACTTTTGTGAACTTAGTCGTCCACTTTTGTGAACATAATTGTCCACTTTTGTGAACTTCAGACTGTCCCTTCTTGTGGACTTAGCTGTTTACTTTAGTCGTCCACTTTTGTGAACTTAGTCGTCCACTTTTGTGAACATAATCGTCCACTTTTGCGTACTGTAGATAGAAACTTCAGTAATTTTTTAATAAACTCCTCTTATTGCCATGCATTCGTAAATAAAAGTAGTTCGAAAATCAAATCCTGCCCTTTGGGCTTAAAAGGAAAAAGAGGTATTGTTGCGAAAACTAAAGTAAATGATAAAACTGAGGAGTATAACTAAAATTTGCTATGGTGAACTGTAAAAAAAAAAGGGGGGGGGGGATTGGTCTCCATGCCATCATCCCTACTGGTAATATTTCCACAAGTGCTCGGTGTTCCATAGATGTGGCAGCTTCTGTCCGTCCAACATCTCTAGGTGGTAAGTGCCTTTCCTTTGCCATGACGTGACTTGGTAAGATCCTTCCCAATTGGGGCCGAGCTTCCCCTGGGTAGGGTCTCTAGCAGCACCCATGACTCTCCTGAGAATGAGATCCCCAACTTGGAAGTCTCTGTGTCGGACCCGGGAGTTGTAATGCTTGGTCATGCGGTCCTGGTACCATGCGAACCTTTGTTCTGCCGTCGCCCTGACTTCGTCCACTAGGTCAAGCTGTAGTTGCAAGGCCTCATTGTTCGTACTCTCGTCATGGTTGTTTACCCTGTAGCTTATGAGTCCGACTTCAGCCGGGATGACCGCTTCGCTCCCATATGTTAACCGGAATGGTGTTTCTCCCGTGGGTATCCTTGCCGTTGTCTTGTATGCCCATAGTATGCTTGGCAACTCTTTAGGCCATATACCCTTTGACCCCTCGAGCCGAGTCTTGATAATCTTGAGCAAGGATCGGTTTGTGACTTCGACTTGTTCGTTAGCCTGAGGGTGGGCGGGGGAGGAGTAGTGGTTTCTTATCCCTAACTGTGAGCAAAAGTCTCAGAAGGAGTCATTGTCGAATTGCTTCCCATTATCCGAGACTAAGACACCTAGGGATGCCAAACCTGCATATGATGTATCTCCAGACGAAACTCTGCACGTTTTTCTCCGTGATGGTGGCCAAGGCTTCAGCTTCCACCCACTTTGTAAAATAGTCAATGCCCACTACCAGGAATTTCAGCTGTCGTAATGCTGTAGGGAACGGTCCCATAATATCTAATCCCTACAGACGGCGCCAATTGATGATGCCGAAAAAGTCACCAGTGAGCCACAGGTACTTGCACACTTGAAATAGCACTTGCACAATACAAAAGAGAAGACCTTGTAGAGAGCACCGGTGTGGTGTCGGCCAAGTACCCTCCGAAGGTCAAGTTAGAACTTCTTACAACTCTAGAGTGCTAGAGAGAGGTGAATTATGTGTACCTTGGCTAGTGAGGGTACTGGGGCTTTTATAGTAGTAGAGGGTTGACATCTCTTCCTTGGTGCGGAAGTCTTTTCCTTATAGGAGTCTTCTTGGGCATATTTGGCGGGATCCTTTCCTTATAGGGATCCTTTGAGTAGCATCAAACGTGGAGGGCAAGGCATTTCCTTATATATGCAATCGTGGGCAGCAAGTAAACTTGCATCAGGGTTGTCAGCTTATCTTGTTTCCTTCAGCCTTACTGGTGTCAGTTTGTTTATGTCATCAACCTTTAGGTGTGCCTTGCGGACTCCCTTCATTGCCCCAATTTAGAACATCATTTGTTAACACCTACAAGAGGAAGCTAACGGTTGTAACTGTACCCGTCAGCTTGATGGCCTTATCTAAAACTGTCAGCTTTATGCTTTATATAAGTAAGTACTATTTTTATCCTTATCAGTAAACATCCCCTATTTTTTGTTTACAACATTTTTTCTTATAAATAATTAAACTTCATTGGGAAAAAAAAATGATGGAATACAAAGAACCCAAGCACATAGGCAGTGTGTGCTAAGGAAACAGAAAAACACCAAATCTAAGACTCATGAAACGTACATTTGTCAATCAAATCAGATAAAGAGATAAAAGTGAAAATACCTGGATTTATCCATTCAAATAAAATCTGGGAAAAAAAAAAAGGGATAGTTTATTTTTCTATTACAATTTGCATTTGCAAATTGTGACTATTGGCAGAATCCCATTGCATGTCAAATATTTTCATGGACACAATACCACTCTATATCGAATATCTTTAATTCAAGCGCACAATACCACTGTCCTATATCATGCTGTAGCAAGAATATGTAACTGTCTTTCCCAATTCCTCTTCTCATAAAAAAAAAAAAAAATCTTGTTACCTCTATTATTTGTTTAGTTGATTTTTTTTTTAATATACATCAATTTTCATTCATATTTGAGTCTATACATTAAAAATAATGTTCTTACTTCACTATATTAACGCTAAATTCTTGATTATATCTAATACTATTGAGGGTCCATTTGGATACAATTTATTTTTGCTGAAATTGAAAACTGAAAACACTGTAGCAAAATAATTTTTAAATATGTAAATAGTACTATGAGCCCCATTTTTTTTTTTTTTTTTTCTGAATAAAGTGGTTGTAGGTCCCATGAACAGTACTGTTACAGTGTGTGAACAGTGCTGCTACATGTGAGGGATTTCACAATTTGCTCCAATACCAATGGGTTTGGTCTGCGATTGAATGCTATAAAAGATATGTGCCCCCTCATCCTTCACCAATTGGTGGTTGGATGGATTGGTAAGGCACACGGTCCGACAAGTGGTATCAGAGCCAAGGTCATAGGTTCGAGTCGTTGGAGCCGCATTGTGAGGGCGGGATTGTGAGGGATTTCACAATTTGCTCCAATACCAATGGGTTTGGTCTGCGATTGAATGCTATAAAAGATATGTGCCCCCTCATCCTTCACCAATTGGTGGTTGGATGGATTGGTAAGGCACACGGTCCGACACTACAGTACGTGAACAGTGATAATTGTCCCCTGACCTAAAGCAAAACGCGTAAAAAAAAAAAAAAAGAAGAATAAGAAGCAGAAAACGTAAACGCAGTAGACGTGATGCGGATCCAAACACATACTAAATCTAACTAATGTACCAAGAACTAGGATTGTTTATATTTTTGATTAATCATTATGATGATTTAACTTTTAAAAGTTAAGTATGGACAAGTTAGAGCTATTTATACATTGATCAAAACTAAACAATTTAGAAAGCAATATAACTTTGGATTCCAATAATGAATTTTCAATTCCCAAATAGTGTACTTTCAAATCTATGATTTTATTTTTAATAGATAATTTGGTTGCCTATTTGGAATTTGCTTATTTTGTTGAAACTGAAAACTTTTTGCTAAAAATACTGTAGATAAATGTAAATGTGAGCTGAAATAGTATAGTGGGACCCATGAATAGTACCAAAAAGTGCAATAGGGCCCATAAATAGTAGAAAAAAGAAACTAAATAGTAAAATAAGTTGGTTTTTTAAGCTAAGCCAAACACACACTATATTAAGAGAGAAATTGTTGAGAAATGAATACTTTAACTCAAATTTGATACTTAATTATTTTAGTTTTCTAAAAGTACTAAAGTTTAAGTTATATATTTTCGTTTTTTTTTTACTATTATATATAACATAATATATAGTATACAAAGAAAAAAAACTTAATTATAATAGAATTAATTTGGCCACCAAAGTAAATTATTGGGTTTATTATTAGGATGACAAAAATGACATTGGACAGCAGCACCTATCGTCAGAGACACCGCTACCCGGACCAGGAAACCCACTTTCAAAGATAAAATTATAAAGGAAACCGAAAATATATATTTTACAAATTTAACTATATTTTAACTGCAAACAAACACTTGAAAATTGGAAAACATATTCGGAAAAATATTTTACGAGCATAACAAAATTAAGGGAGGGGGGGGGGGGGGGGGAGTGTATGTAGTTGTAGTGATAGACCTGGGATGATTTTGAGGCCTTCCTTGCAAGCAAGAACCGCAGCGCTTTTAGTAAAGTTGGTGGCATCAACCTTGGCAACAGCAGCACAGCTGTAACCATAAGAGGTCAAACACAAGCCCTTCACCGAATTGCTTGTAGAGGAAATATAATCCGAAATCCCCATATAAATCCAATGTGGGATTAATCTTGAGCCTAATTAACTAGGGGTCTGTTTGAATACAACTTATTTTTGCTGAAATTGAAAACTAAAAACTGAAAACATTGTAGCAAAATAATTTTTAAATGTGTAAATAGTACTGTGGGACCCATTTTTAATATTTTTTTTTCTAAATAAAATGATTGTGGGTCCTATAAACAGTGCTATTACAGCACTTGAACAGTGATAATTGTCCCCTAGCCAAAAGCAAAGCACGTAAAAAAAAAAAAAAAAAAAAAAGAAGAAGCAGAAAACGCAAACGCAATAGACGTGATGCGGACCCAAATACATACTAGAACTTTGGTCAGCCGAATTTGAATTCTTTTGTCCGATTTCTTTTTCCTTTTTAACTTAATATTTCTATCAAAAAGAAAACGTCTGTGGGGTTTTATTTTTATCTTTTTCGTGAGTGGGAATATGATAATAATAAAAAATCTTTACTTTGGCTAGTGGTGGTACTAAAGTCATTCCAGATTCGTTCTTTAATAAGACTTTACTTTAGCATGAAACGTTAGATCGTGGCCTTCACATTCTGCGTTTAGAGAAAGCGAGATCATTCCACCCTAGATCTTTTGACCTTACTTTAGCTTGAAGCGCAAGATCAAATACTTCACAGTCTGCGTTTTGAGTGAGACTGTGAGAGAGAGGGTTCTTCTAACAAAAAAAAAAAAAAGTGAGTGAGAGAGAGAGAGAGATATCATATGGGGATTTGGGATTATATTTCCTCTACAAGCAATTCGGTGATACAAAACGCACCTGATCTAACGACTGTGAAGGGGTGGGGTTCGAGCTCTTATGGCTATGGCTGGGCTGCTGTTGCCAAGGTTGATGACGTGGTTAGGACGAAGGTGATCCAGCCCATGCAAGACGAGGAAGCCCGTTCCAATATCGGTCGGATTGCTATCAACTTTGCTAAAAGCGCTACGGTTGTTGCATGCGAGGAGGGCCTCAAAACCATCCCAGGTCTATCACTACAACTACCTACACTACCCCCCCCCCCCCCCCCCCCCCCCCCCCCCCCCCCCCCCCAAATTTTTTTGTGCTAAACAATCAATGTATATATGGTTCTAACTTCTCCATACTTAACTTTTAAAGGTTTAATCATCATAATGATTAATAAATAATAAAAAATAAATCCTAGTTCTTGGTACTTTAGTTAGATTTAATAGTATTAGATATAATCAAGAATTTAGCATTAATATAGTGAAGTAAGAGCATCTCCAGTAGATTATCGATATTTTTGTACTGTTTAGAAAATGAACGGTGACTTTTACCTTTTAGCTATCCACTTTTTCAAATACATTTTCCAATAGATTCTCTATCTCATTTAAATATTATTTCTTCATTCATTCTTTATTCTTTTTTTATCATCATTTATTCTTCCTGTATTCATTCCCAACAATTATATTTTCAATGAAAAGTGTTATATTCACAATATTTTTCGCAATACTTTCATAAGAATCACATCAAAATCTTATGTGGAAAGTTGTTACTAGTTCTAATTCGAACCCACTGCTGAAATTATTTTTTTACTCACCAATATTAACTAATAACAATCTATTACTTAAAATTTATTGTGAAAATATTGTGGTAGTATTTCTCAATTAAGATTTTTTATTTTTTATATTATTTTCCCTTCTTTCAATTCATTCTCATCCTTTAGTTTTCATTTCTTTTTTTCTTTTTCTTTTTTCTTGTTTTTGTCCTCCACACACGTGTCCAGCCTATCTCTATCCCCCCACCCCTTCTTTTATTTTCTTTTTCTCCCTCACATTCAAGAACACTCCGGACTCTCTTTTTCATTCTCTAGCTCTCTTTTTTTTTTTTTTTTTTTTTTTTTTTTTTTTTTTCTATTCCTACTTGATTGTAGAACACTCTCCAGCATGATCTTTTGACTTCTATTTCTACTTCTATTTTCTTTCATCTTCAGCTCACTTCACACACACACAGCCGACATGGCCTTTGTCTATCTTTTTTGTTCGTTTTTAGACCCCCTTAAAACACAACTAGATTAACCTAGTTAATTAGCCAAGTGATTACTTAGTCAAATTATCAAATCTAGGTTAACACAAATATATCATATCATTGTAAAGTGCGGAAAATAAAGAACACAATAATATGATAACGCAGGAAAACCAAACCGGTAAAAAACCTGAGGAGGATTGAAGTTTACACAATAGCGACTTAGACCACTAACATCCTATTGCTATCTCGAGTAGGAAACTTACTACCACGACCACGTGACAGCTCTGAGTCCACAGACTACTTCTTTCTTGGATTCCCCGCAAGCATAAGCACTCCCACTTGTATATCTTTAAGCTCTTGAATCTGCAACCGAATTGATCACCAAGCTCTCGACATCAATCTTGGATTGGAAACCCTAAGTGTATGTGAAGGCAAACACCTCTAGATCTCACAAAAGATTCACACACACATCATAAAAAGCAACCTCAAAACATGGCTAGGGTTTTCTCTTTTATACTTAAGACAAAACATAAAACCCTACATGTCAAACCGGGCTTGGGCTGAGTTGGAAAATTATGCAGAAAAACAATCTGCACGAGCTTTGATCGATCGAGTCTAATTTTCGATCGATTAAGTTAGGCAGATTTACATAGTAAATCCTGCAGAACACTCGATTCCAACTTTACATATAAACACACTTTAAGCAAGTCTAAAACAAGACTAAAACGTTTTAATCATGGTTAAACCAACATTACAAATTGAAGTTCTAATACATTAGTTCCTAATTCCTTATGTAGGGTCACGTTTTGCAGCCCAAGCCCAAAGTGTGTGGGATATTGGTCCAGTGAGCCCAGTACAATAAATTTGTAGAGAATGGGTTAAAGAACTAGGCCTTAATGAATTAGACAACGGCTAGTATGGAATCAGATGACGATCAAGCACAAATAAGAGGTATTGGTATAAATGAACTTATTGTCCGAGGAGGTAATTTTTCATATAAATCAACTAAACAGAGTACAAGTACAATTTTGATTGCTACAGTATTCTTTCTCTATTTTTTCAATCCCCTTCCTCTAGGGTCTCTACTCTCATTTATACTACATCTCTTCCTTCATCTTTACCCTACACGTGGATAGTTGATGGTTCATGCTGATACTTGTCCCATCAATCTCCTCTAGAAGTCTTTGGGGGTGGTTGTAAGGTTGAAAAAGTACTGTTCAAATCACTTCCTCGTTAATACGGCTAGAGAGTTAGCTATAGAGCATTCAATGCGGCGGTAGCAGCTTTCTCTTCGATATTTTTGGATTCCTATCTTTCTTGTACATTTATGGCGCATGTCTCTATCACTAAAGTTTCTTAGAAAGTCGATTTGATCAGTAGGATCTATATCTGATCTGTGTTTAGCTTATCCGAGGAGATACTCCTCCTCGAACCACCTTCTCATTTGTATCTTGCTCATTAAGTCTTGAGTCCAAACCATTCATTACCATTCATTCGTCCTCGGATTACTCACGCTTTCGGCCAAGGCCCAAGGCCCAAGGCCCAATATATGATTTGGGCCCTCAATCCTACAATAGCCCTTCAAAACTTCGGTTTTTTCCTTTCATCCGAGGAGAAAACTGGGGTTCTGAATTTTAAAGTGTTAAGATTATTTTTCTCTTCGAATTACACATGTGAGAGTGCCATTTTACGTGCCCCATAATTGCTTTTGACGCTTCGGAGCTCGCGAGGTGTCATTAATTGCTCTAGGTGGCGTTTTGTTCCTCGCATCCAACGGTGAAGCGCAAATCTAACGGCTGACATTTCTCTTGAAGTTTTGAGTGGGATAATTCCCACTCAATGTTGCCCTCTATATAAAGCACTTAGGGAAACCACTTTCCCCTCATTTCACAAGTCTTCAAACTCTCCAAAGATTCCAAGCACTCAAACTCACAGAGCTCTTTAAGTTACTAAACCTCCCACACCCTTTCCTTAAGAAATCTTTGATAATCTTCCCAAAGGTTTCAGGGATTGATATATATACTAGTTCTTGTGAGTTTCTACTTCTTCAAACTTTTCTTTTTCTCCTCGACCAATCTCCTCGGCCTTCCAGTTCTTATTCCTTCACTTACCAATTTCAGTTATTTCCCTCTAACATGTCCAAACGGGTAGATTTAAGCATCTAGTAGACTCCCTTGCTAAAATAAAGGCCTTTAAGGAAAAATATCACATACCACAGGAAGTTGCTCTGCGGTACTGTTCCCCAGAACAAATAGTAACACATAGAGAAGAGGGGAAAGTCATCATCCCTATTCATAGAAGGAGGGATGACTCTCCCTATGGGTAGGGTAACACGAGACTACCTCATTAACCATAGGTTATGCCCTCATCAGTGCGCACCCAATGTTTTTAGGATCCTAGGCTGCGTCGATGCTCTAAATGAGCATCTGGGTTTAGGGCTCACCTGGCATGATGTGGTTCACCTGTACAAGTGCCACTCAGTCGCCGACGAGGGGTTTTATCTTAAGTCCAGATCACCTATCGTTAGGCTCATCTTATACCTTCCCAAGTCTAATAAAGGCATGAAAGATGACTACCTAATAGCTTCAGGAGCGTGGCATGACAGCCTTCACTACCCCATCCGAGAGGGAGAGCCAGGTGGGATACCCTAGAGTTAGGCCTGTAAGGTTGAATTTAATCAACCATTTTGTTGGCTTTATTCCATGCCAAATTTGCTTATATTTCAGCATTTAGTAACCCTGTATTTAGGTGGGTTTGTTGTAAGGGTAGTGAGTGAGATAGAGTGATTGAATGCTCAAGAGTGTGCAAGAAAACAGAGTCTCACGGCTGGATCTCGCGGGTGACTCGGTGCTGCAAGCCGCCAGATGCAGCACACGTGCCAAGCATGCCAGAAGGTGAATAGTCATGCTAGCTGGAGCACTACAGGACAAAATAGGACAACTGGCCATACGGTTATCTCGCGACTGGATCTCGCGACTCAGTCAAGTCGCGAGGCCAAGCCGCGAGCCAGCCCTGTTTTGAAAAACCTGACGTTTCACATTCCTCTCTCACCCTAGTATATATACCCCTTATACCCACAAAAGAAAGAGAGCTTCCAGAGAGAATTTTGAGAGAGAAACCCTAGAGTAAAACAAGATTGATTCATCTACAATCTTTACATAAGAGTCTCTTCAAATTCCTCAACTCTCTTCCTTTCCATTGTCAAACCCTTGAGAGACATTTTACCAAAACCTTGTTCTCACCATATTCATTACTGTAAGAAGGCTATTTGGTGTTCTGGGAAGCAGTTAGGAAGGAACCAATCTACATTGGTTGATGCTATGGTCAAGTAGTGGAATCCAGGAAGCTAGAAAAGAAAAAGGTGCGGCGCAACCTCGTTGGAGCAAGAAGCTTGGAGGGCTTAGGTGCACTGGGTAGATTAGGCTTGGAGGGTCTATTGCTGTCCATGTATCCCAACTACATTTTCTAGTGGATTGTTTACCGCTTGGAGGGCGGCGGAGAGGTTTTATGTCGAGGGCTTCGGTTTCCTCTTCGATAACACATCGCGTGTTATCCTTGTGTTTGCATCTTCCTTCCCTTTTATCTTTGCCTTCTATTATCTGCTGTGGGTTGTGATTTTAATTTGGTTTAGATAGTTTTTCCAATTCTGTTTTCTAGCTTTTGTTCATTTTCCGCACACTAGTTGTTTGATATAAAGCTTAAATTGGTTAATTTGTAAATTGGGGGTCTAAACGTTCAAGGGTGTTTTTACACTAATTGAATTTTCAATTGGTATCAGAGCAGATACACTTCTGTTGGTTTCATTACCATTGTGTGATCCTTGACTCCTTATTGAGATGGATCGGTTTCAATCCCTAAATGCACCTCCATATTTTGATGGTAGTAATTATGCTTTTTGGAAGGTTCGCATGAGAGCATTTCTGTGTTCCATTGATGAATCTGTTTGGAATGCTGTTGAGATTGGTTGGACCAGACCTGAGGTAGCCAAATCCACATGGGATAAGGCAGCACTCGCTGCATCTAATGCTAACAGTAAAGCACTCAATACTATTTTCTGTGGTGTGTCTCCAGATGAATTTCACAGGATCTCTCACATTACCGTTGCCAAAGAAGCATGAGAGATATTGGAGACCACTTATGAAGGCACGAAGAAAGTAAAAGACACCAAGCTGCAGATGCTAACCACTCAATTTGAGGAGTTAAAAATGAGTGAGGATGAGTCTTTTGACTCTTTCTATAGCAAGCTGAATGAGGTGATTGTAAGCAAGTTCAATTTGGGAGAGAAAACGGAGGATTCTAAAATTGTAAGGAAGATCCTTCGATCTTTGCCGGAAAATTTTCGTGCCAAAGTAACAGCGATTGAAGAGAGCAAGGACCTTGATGACATCAAAGTCCAGGAGTTGGTTGGTTCTCTTCAGACTTATGAGATGTCGCTGCCCAATCAACAGAAGAGTAAATCTCTTGCTCTTAAGACCATTAATGAGAAGGTGGAAGACCATGACTCATCGGGAGAAGATGTGGTTGACAAAGATGTTGCATACCTTGTAAAAAATTTTCGAAAATTCTTGAAATTCAAGAATAATGGCAAATTTGGTGACAAAGGAAAATTCCAAAGTTCAGGAAGAGAGAAAAGGGAATTCAAAAAGAAAGATGGAAAAGAGTCCCAATCTACACAAGGTGTCACTTGTTTCAAATGCAATGGGCATGGACACTTTAAGAAAGAATGTCTGAATTATTTGAAATCGAAAGGCAAAGTGTATGCCACGACATTGAGTGACTCAGATTCATCCGACTTAGATTCTGAAGAAAGTTGTGACGGAGAGGGGAACTATTAAGCTTTTATGACTATTGCCCATGTTGAGTCTTCAGACGAGTTGAATCTGCTTGTACGAGACCTTGGAGAACATAGTGATGAAGAATCATTGGGAGTTGTTGAAGAATCAGATGCTGAAGAAGATGAAAGCACAGCCAATCTTCAAGAGAATTATAACTCACTCCTGGAGAAGTCGGGTGAGTACACAAGGGTGGTCAAGGCAGCTGTGAGAAAAATGAAGAAGACAGAGGAGGACTATAAAAGTCTCCTAATTTGATATAGGGAGGCCAAATGTGAGATAGAAATACTGAACGGTGAGCTGTCAGAAGCTTACACAAAAGTGAGATTTCTTGAGCAAGAGGTTGTGCAAGCAAATGCTAAAATAGAGCGGGTCACCACCAAGAAGCTAGATGATGTTATTTCATCTCAAAAGAGCTTTTCAGAAAAATCTGGATTGGGATATACCGGAGTAAGTAGCTCATCTGGAAATGTCACTAAAGAAGTGAAGTTTATAAAAGCCAAAGAATCAGCTGATGTTAGCCCTACTGCTGAGAAGCCTAAGATAGAGGAGAAGAGAAATGTGGGGAACGAACAGTTGTTGAATTCACGTAATCAATCTGTGGGTAGGTCTGAATCCCGAGCCAAGTCTCGTCCACGACCACAAAGAGGTCCTAGATCAAATTATGTGTGTCATCATTGTGGACTTCAAGGGCATACTCGACCAAATTGTCAAAAGCTGAGAGCAATGAATAGTGCAACTCCTCAAAGGTCATGAGGACCTAGAAATGATAGGAGAAATTGGGCTGGTGAACCATCAAGAGATCAAAACGGTGATCCCGGAATGATGAACGTGATGAAGATGATTGGTGCATTCATCAACTGCTTGGAAAGCTTCTCACGAAGGTTTGAAAGTCCTAACTCTCGTACCTAATCCTATAAGGAAATCACCCCAAACGCAAGTGACGTATGGGTGAAAAAGGGTACTCATGCATAAGCATTACAACATGTCCATGCATTAATACTTCCTATGCCTTGTGACGGTGTTTGATTGTTTGCTTATTGTTTATGTTGATGGTTGTTTGTTTGTCTATTTGTGCATACATTTGGTCTTTTTTGTTTTTGATCAATCTTTTTCTTCTTATGTGTCAAAAATCCAAAAATCACATAAAAAATAGAAAATCAAAAAGTTTGATTGACATTGTTGAGTTTTGTCTCAAAACTTGTTTTGCCTTGTACCTTTGTGCTAATGGCTTTATACATTTTTGAGCATAACTTGTTTCTTTGCACTCTTATCACTGTGGGAGAAATCTTGAAATCTATGTGATTGTTGTAAATAGATCTTCAAACTTGTCATGAATGATTAGTGAATGGTTATGTTGATCTTGAGACATGCATAGACTTGTGTCTATATATCTTCCCACTCTTTATTTTTGTTTTTGCTAAAAAGAGCTCACCAAATGTAAATCTCCAAATGAAAAGAGATATTGAGCTGCAAAAGCCTGTCGCACATACTAGTATTCGACTAGGAAAAAGGGAAAGCGACCAAAAATTAAAGTGAATGTTTATTCAAAAAGCCAAAGGCTATCTCATCAAAGTGAAATATCAAATAACACTCTCACAATGAAAGGTGATTGTCTCAAAAGGATCAAAAAGATCAAATGTTATGTTTGATAGTGGAGTCAAATGTAAAGCTCCAAGTTATGTTATCAAGTTTTGTGGGAAGTCATATATGCATACTTCTATAATTGAGATGGGTCTCATGATCTAGTGCTAATTGTGTATGCCTTGGTTGAATTGATCATTGAAGCTTCACAGTAGACTATGGACTATCTCATTGTTGATATCCACACACAACACACAAGTTTATGTTCAATAAATGCCATATTCATTTGTGTGATTGTACTTGATGAAATGTGTTTTCACATGCTCAATCTTTGTTGATTCAAGCACAAAAAGATTTTTGAGTGTTTTAGGTGTTTTTAGAAAGTATTTTGTTCTTAAAAAAAAAACTAAAAATTTCAAAAATCATTTTTGCCCTGTTTTGGCGACTCAGTCGCGGGTAAGTCAAGTCGCATGCCACAGTCGCGAGCTCGCGTGTCAGCTTTGGCGACTTGTTCGCGAGTGGAGGTCCAGTCTCGAGGGTTACACAGAGATTTTCGCGGCTCAGCTCGCGACTCCCTCGTGGGTAAACCTTCCAGTCGCGAAAAACACTTAGAAAATTTTTCAAAATTTTGTCTTTGAATGTTTTGGTGGCTTGACCTGGCGTCTTGTTGGCGACTCACTTCAGTCGCGAAAAACGAGTGTTTGCAAAAACAGGGGTAGTTTTTAAAATCTTTTCTAGTTTTCCCTCGAACTTTTTGTGACTATTCATCTTCTCTCTCAACTGTCTCCTTCCCAAACGCTCCGTGTAACCCATTTCAAACTCCATTGCTGCTTCATTTCTTCTCAAAATCATCAAGAACAGGTATGGGTCTTCTCTTCCTCATTTCATATATTATCGTTTGTGTGTTACTTTCTTGCTGTTTGGGTTGTTATTTTTGTCATATTGTGTTCAATCGTTTTACTCTTTGTGTGCTGGGTTTGGTGGATTGTGTTTAATGCTGATTTCATCTGGTATTGTTTTGTTGGTCACAATGTTCCTATCTTTGTTCTGTGCTTTGACATTTATTGGTGTTTATACTCTTTTGGGAAATGGGTCTAGTGTTTTTCTGGTGTTTACTCCGTTTGTGTGTATGACAGTTTACTTGTGTCTGTGGTTTGGATTACCTATCTTGTATCACTGTGTTTTTGGTGCCATTACATGTGTGTGCTTTTGTCTTGAGTGTATTCCTTAAATACATTCATTTTTCTGTTTGATTTGTCCCACTGCCATTTTTTTTTGGTTGTATGTGATTCTCATTGTGCATTTCAGACTCATGATAGATTGTCTTATTGACAGTCATCTTTAAGTTTATCTTCTCTATGCTTTATTGCACTTTCACCAATATGTTGCACCTGCCTCATTATATATTGTCATGATTTTTGTCTGAAATTGTGTGTGTTGTCTATGGCTTACATTCATTTCTGAATCTAATCAAGTCGATATCTATCCTTTGTGGTGCTGTTTTTGGTTCTTTGCTGTGTGCCTATTCTCTTGCAGATGTCTCGTCGATCCTCTAAGGGCAAAGACATTGTTGCTGATGATCCATCAACCCTAGTTGCTAAAAGGACTCGACTCTCATCTCAGTCATCTCAAGACTCCAATTTGGAGAGGTTCAGAACCCCGCTTACCTCATACATCTACTCAAACATTTTTGACAAGGCATCTCCTATAGTGGAACGGGTGGTTGAGTTTGACACCTTAGGGACCACCTTTATCCCTCGAATCTTTGAGCCACGAGATTGGGCAAACTTATTTGGGAATTTTGTCGATCCAATGGATGAACTGGTTAAGGAATGTTACTCTAATACAAGTGATCTTGGAGTTGAACTAATTTGCTGGGTCAGAGGAAAGGAGTTTGGCATCTCCCCGAACTCCATAGCCGATATTCTCTGCATCACTAAACCTCAGAATGTGGATCTAACTCCGTACGATGATCGAACTCCAGAGACTCAAGACATTCTACAAGTTCTAGGATCTGATCATGAAGTATCCAGTACAGGCACATCCATAAGCACCGCAAAGTTTACACCAGAGCTGACCACACTAAAGTTGATCATGTTCTCTAATCTCTATCCACTGTCCAACACTACCTTCATAAATCTTGGAAGAGTGCAATTCCTTTGTGATCTTATTACAGGAGCCCCCATTGATATCTGTGCCCACATCTTTCAAACCATGAGGAAGACCGCGACTCGAATTGCAGCTCGAGGATGTATTCCATTTTGCAGTCTCATCATGAAGTTCATTCTTCGTGAAGGCATTGTTCCTCCCTCAGATGGAAAAATGTTGACCCATCAGCGTCCAATTTCCATGTTCACTCTACAAGCCAGCAGAAGCCATTCCTCTAAAACACCTAAGAGTGCACACATCTCTCCGGTTACTCCATCTGCTCCTGAGTCAGAGACACCCGTACATACCACACCTACTTCACGTGTCATCCCTGAATTTCCACAAACTAGCATTCCGCAAGCATAGTTTGATTCTCAATCTGATAGAGTGGGTAGTTTGCTTGCAAATATTCAGAAACGCATTGATGAGATGGTGACACTTCTTTACTCCACCAACAACCATGTTCAAATGCGACTCGAGTCCATGGAGAATCAGTTAGAAGCTATTCAACAAAAGTTAGACAACAGCCTTTAGCTATTCGTGCCAAAAAGGGGGAGAGCATTCAGTAAGGGGGAGAAAGATCAAAGGGAAATGTGCATAGTAATAGGGGGAGTACACACATACTTTTACATACTTTTGTTTTAAGACTTATCCTTTAAATTTATAGGTTTATGTTTTTGGTTATTTAGTGTTACTATGGGTTTGATACACTGTAGTTTTGGTGTAATTTTGTCTCTAACCCATAACTTATAAACTTGGTTTACTCTTTATATATATTGTTGATGTTATTCATTTATATTGTATTTTGTACTCATGTTGCTTATGTAAGCTTTTAGGGTTATGTTTTATGCATATCTGTAGGCTTTATGGTCTGTACCATGCTTTATGCAGTCTTTTTTTTGCTTTGTTGAAATCAATATTTTTATCTAAATGTCATGCATTTTCTTTTAAGTACTGTCACTCTTGTGCCATTGTAGGATTGTTCCTAGATGCATATACTTAGTGTATTATGCATTGGTTGAGTGTTGGGCATACAAGTAACTTGCATTGTTCTTGTTTGCTTGTATGTTCAAGTGTTCATTCCAAGTGTGAATGAGCATTGTGATCACTACCTTGTAAGTGATTACTTGTTTGATCAAGTCATGGTTTGTCTCTTAACTCCATCTTTGCTTGATCACATACTGCCTGTTTCATATGCATTTCATGCTTTTCTGCATACAATGATCATGGTGTATTGTTGTGTTTCAGGAGTTTCATGTTCATATGATTCAAGTGTTTCACAGCTTCTAGAGTTAGGTGTGAGTGAGTTTTGCTCAACTGTTCCCAACTCACATGTTAAGCCTAGAGTCTGCTTTTAGGGTTTTGTCACGGAATAGCCAAAGTGGGAGATTGTAAGGTTGAATTTAATCAACCATTTTGTTGGCTTTATTCTGTGCCAAATTTTCTTGTATTTCAGCATTTAGTAACCCTGTATTTAGGTGGGTTTGTTGTAAGGGTAGTGAGTGAGATAGAGTGATTGAATGCTCAAGAGTGTGCAAGAAAACAGAGTCTCGCGGCTGGATCTCGCGGGTGACTCGCGGCTGCAAGCCGCCAGATGTAGCACACGTGCCAAGCATGCTAGAAGGTGAACAGTCATGCTAGTTGGAGCACTACAGGAAAAAATAGGACAACTGGCCATATGGTTATCTCGCGACTGGATCTCGCGACTCAGTCAAGTCGTGAGGCCAAGCCGCGAGCCAGCCCTGTTTTGAAAAACCTGACGTTTCACATTCCTCTCTCACCCTAGTATATATACCCCTTATACCCACAAAAGAAAGAGAACTTCCAGAGAGAATTTTGAGAGAGAAACCCTAGAGTAAAACAAGATTGATTCATCTACAATCTTTACATAAGAGTTTCTTCAAATTCCTCAACTCTCTTCCTCTCCATTGTCAAACCCTTGACAGGCATTTTACCAAAACCTTGTTCTCACCATATTCATTACTGTGAGAGGGCTGTTTGGTGTTCTGGGAAGCAGTTAGAAAGGAACCAATCTACATTAGTTGATGCTATGGTCAAGTAACGGAATCCGGGAAGCTAGAAAAGAAAAAGGTTCGACGCAACCTCGTTGGAGCAAGAAGCTTGGAGGGCTTAGGTGCACTGGGTAGATTAGGCTTGGAGGGTCTATTACTGTCCATGTATCCCAACTACATTTTCTAGTGGATTGTTTACCGCTTGGAGGGCGGCGGAGAGGTTTTACGCCGAAGGCTTCGGTTTCCTCTTCGATAACACATCGCATGTTGTCCTTGTGTTTGCATCTTCCTTCCCTTTTATCTTTGCCTTTTATTGTCTGCTGTGGGTTGTGATTTTAATTTGGCTTAGATAGTTTTTCCAATTCTGTTTTATAGCTTTTGTTCATTTTCCGCACATTAGTTGTTTGATATAAAGCTTGAATTGGTTAATTTGTAAATTGGGGGTCTAAACGTTCAAGGGTGTTTTTACACTAATTGAATTTTCAAGGCCCCTTACCAAGATATTTAGAACCTTTGACCCTAACCACGTTTATTATTTCCCTTTCATTTTACCTTCTTTGATAATGGATTTTGGATTTCTAATCATGTTCCATTCCTTGGCTATTTTTTGCAAATAAGAGGCAAGTAGCTCCTAGGCTTAGCCTGACCAACGTTGCAGCCCTTAACTACTTGCTGAGATTCGAAATCTTTGTAAGTAAGGACAGACAGTTGTGAGCCATCCACCTGATCTCGGAGATATATCAAGAAATAGGCCACGCCATAAGAGTAGGTGACCCACGGCTGACCCGAATTGACGTGTCATAACCAAACTTCTTAGTTCGAGACGACCCTCCACCGGTCGTACTGCCACTCCAACAGAACCTTCCATTGGTCATACAACCAATCCAACAAGTTCTGCTCAAAGCAGCGGCAGCAAGAGAAGAGATTGCCTCCTCAAAATCCTCGCTCGAAGAAGAAATTGACAAGTTTCGTTTTGAAGAGGAGGAGACTTAAGGAGCGCAAGTAATTTCCATCTCGGATGCTGAGGATGAGCCTGATAGGCATTCAAGTGCCCACACTCAATCCTAGTAGTTGCCCATCCAGACAACTCATCCGAGGAAGAAGAGAACAAAATGGCCTTGAACCGGGGGAATAAAAGCCTAAGGGAGTTGCTGGTGGGGAAGAACACATGGTCAACTTCTAAAGAAGTCCCAAAATCTAAACTTCCTCCCACCTTACCCCCTCCTCCCCCTCTACCCCCCACTGACCTCGGACTGCATGCCAATCCCAACTTGAAGAAGAAGAGACCAGTGCAGGAGTTGGAGAAAGGGAAGGTGGCCCCTCAAAAGGGGACCAAATAGCAAAAAACGACCAAGGATCCTAAAGACAACAGGGCCACCTCCACGGACAGTAAGGAGGAGCATAATGGGGCCGAGGTACGGCTTCAACAATGCACCTGGTCTCCCAGGTTGGAAGTGGATGGGGTTGCCATCCCTTGGAACACCTCAGTTAGGGACTTCCAAAGGGGGCATGCTACTCATATAGCTAATGCTTTAGAGCAACCCCTCCTTCTTCCCAAGGACATGGATGCTGCCAGGAAGATGAGGTAGCAAGACCTGTTTTTGTCCTTGAAAAGGGACCTCGCCCTGGTAAGTATACTGTCTGACATATACCTTTTAAATATTACTATGTTTTTCCCTTCTCCCTTTTTTTTGTCTCTCTTCTACTCACATGGGATTGTTATGTTATTCTTGTGCAGATCACCCAGGAGGTCTTCGTGGCTGAGGAATGGGTTAAAGAGGCCCAGAATGATGCCAAGAACGAGGCCTACCTTCGCTTCGAGGCTAAGAACGCCTTGGGGGCTGTGAAGGAGGAAAACATAGAGTTGCTCTCCAAACTTACTACCAAGGAGAGAGAGAGAGAGAGAGAGAGAGAGAAAGAGTGCTCAGGCAGGGTTGAAGAATGTCGAGCTCAAGCTGAGGACCAGCGCAAGCTGTGGACCAGCGTAAGCTGTGGACCAGCGTAAGCTGCTCAACTAAACTGAACTAGAGTTAGCTACTTCAAGGCAGCTCGTGCTAGATCTGAAGGCAGAGCTCCAGAAGACTAAGGAGGCGTCTCAACTGGTTAAGGAGGCAGTAGAGGCTAAAAAGCAGGCATCCTACTTGCTCGGCATAGAAGAAACACAAGTTAGGCTCGCTGAGGAGCTTGTCGAAGTATGCAGGGATTACTGCGATGTAACATGGGCAGAAACCCTTAACACTACAAGAGTCCCTACAGACTCGGAATAGAGGCAACCGGGGAAAGTTTACTACCACTCGGAGATTCGTGAAGTCTCGGTTGGCCTCCCATCTCCCTCTGCCACTGCTCCTGAGTCCTCAGAGCAGCCCCTAACTGTCCAGGCTGATCTCACCCTCCCTGAGGCTTCGAAAGGACCCAGCCAATCTGGGGATCAAAGCCAAGGGGGTGAGGGCGCCAAGGACAAGGGTAAGGGTAAGGAGACTAAGCCCCCTACTAAAGCTAATGACGCTGCTAAGGCCAAAACACAAGAGACTGAAGCCAGGACTAAAGAGATTGATCCCAAGGCTAAGGACATCCCTCCCTCCAAGCTGAGCCAAAAGGAAGATCCCCCTGAGGCCAAGAAGTAGCTCTTAGGATTCATTTTGTAGTTTCTTTTTTTATTTTGTTTGTTGTTTTTGTCACTATATATAATGTATCACCTCTTTAACTTAATGAAAATACCTTTCGTTCTATCTCTTGCACTTTTACTTTATGTGCCTTGAGGATTATTACTATTACAAATAGCATTGACCTGTTGCTACTTTATCTTTAATAAAAACTGACAACAATACACTGCTAACAATTTAAGCAATTTAACCAAGCACTAGCAATAGAGAAGTTTACCACATACTTGTACTGTGAATTGACCCTTCTGTAAGGAAGGCTAAATCTAATAAAGATAAGCAATATACTTTGTAAAGAATAAAAGGGGCAGATATCCTTCATTCTACCCAACACTTAGATAAATAATTAAGGACTTTAGCTTGCTCAAAACCAGCTATCCGAGGAGTTGGATATAATCCTGAATCTGTTTTGACACTTAGTGAAAAACAAATAGATGTTACAATGTTAATTTTCCTAAGTATATGATCCAAGGAACCAAGCATGACCAAGGTTCCGCTCAATACTTAGCAAAAATGAATGGATGTCGCAGAGTGTTAATTTCTCAAAAGCATGTGGTCTGAGGAGCTAGGCATGACTAAAGTTCTGTTTAATACTTATAAAGATGTCATTAAGTATTAATTTCTCCAAAGCATGTGGTCTGAGGAGCCAAGCACGACTAAGGTTTTGTTTAATACTTAGAAAGATGTCATTAAGTATTAATTTCTTCAAAACATGTGGTTCGAAGAGCCAGGCATGACTAAGGTTCTGTTTAATAAAGCATGTGGTTCGAGGAGCCAGGCATGACTAAGGTTCTTTTTAATACTTATAAAGATATCATTAAGTATTAATTTCTCCAAAACATGTGGTCCGAGGAGCCAGGCATGACTAAGGTTCTATTTAATACTTAGAAAGATGTCATTAAGTATTAATTTCTCCAAAGCATGTGGTCCAAGGAGCCAGACATGACTAAGGTTCTATTTAATACTTATAAAGATGTCATTAAGTATTAATTTCTCCAAAACATGTGGTCCAAGGAGCCAGGCATGACTAAGGTTCTGTTTAATACTTAGAAAGATGCTAACGAAAAGTACAATGTATATACATAATAGATAAGCATGTGATAAAGGAAACTTTCATTAATAATAATACATTTTCAAGTTGTTTACATTCCAAGAGCATGGTATTACATGTTCATCTAGGTCTTCGAGGAAATATGCTCCTATACCAGATACTGAGGTGATGCGATATGACCCTTCCCAATTAAGTCCCAGCTTTTCCCATGCTGGGTTCTTTGCAGTATCTAGAACTTTTCTCAACACCAAGTCACTAAGCACTAATGGCCTCAGCTTTACATTGGCATCATAACCTTGCTTGAGTTTGTGTTGGTAGTATGCCAATTGAACCATTGCACTTTCTCTTCTTTCTTCAATAAAGTCTAAGCTCTTTTCTAGCAATTCATTGTTACTTCTCGGATTGAATAAGCTGGTCCTCAGCATTGGGAAGCCAGTTTCTAAAGGAATAACAGCCTCGGCTCCATAAGTCATTGAAAAAGGGGTCTCCCCGGTTGACCTGTGAGGCATGGTTCGATATGTCCAGATGATGTGTGATAGCTTTTCTACCCACTTTCCTTTCGCATCATCCAACATTTTCTTGAGTCCATTAACTATGACCTTGTTAATAGCCTCGGCTTGTCCATTCCCTTGGGAATAAGCTGGGGTAGAATACCTATTCGTAATTCCCAAATCACAACAGTATCTCCTAAAAGATTTGCTATCAAACTGAAGGCCATTGTCCGAGATGAAGGTATGAGGGAACCCGAACCGAGTGACAATGTTTTTCCAGAAAAACGTCTTGACATCCACATCTCTGATATTTGCCAAGGGCTCAACTTCAACCCATTTAGTAAAGTAGTCTATGCCGACCAGCAAATACCTCTTGTTCCCTGTTGCCTTGGGGAAAGGGCCAACGATATCTAAGCCCCATTGAGCAAATGGCCAAGAGCTAGATAGGGGGTTAAGGACTCCTCCTGGTTGATGTATATTTGGTGCAAATTTTTGGCATTGATCACACTTCTTCACATATTCTTGGGCTTCTTTCTGCATATTTGGCCACTAATAGCCCTGAGTGATGGCACTGTGAGATAAAGATCTACCTCCTGTATGACTTCCATAAATCCCTTCATGTAACTCCTCAAGGAATAGCTCTGATACCTCAAGGTGAATGCAAAGTAGATATGGCCTAGAAAAAGAGCGCTTATACAATTTTTGGTCCTCTGATAGTCAGAAACAAGGCACCTTTCTCTGTACTTTATCAGCCTCTGATTTATCCTCCAGCAAGATGTCCTCTTTCAAGAATAGTACTATGGGATCCATCCAGCTAGGCCCTACTTTGACTTGGTGAACATGGACCACCTCTCCCTTCACCCCCGTGGGTTTGCACAAGTCTTCTATAAGGATAACCCGAGGTAAGCTCTGCGCCAAGGAGGTTGCAAACGTGGCTAGGGAATCAGCATGTGTGTTTCCACTTCTAGGGACGTACAGTAGGCTAAATGATTCAAATCTTGACTGCAAATGCCTAACTAGACTTAAGTACCCTTGCATGCTCTCATCTCTTGCTTCTAGCTCGCCCTTCACTTGGCCAACAACCAATCTTAAGTCTGAGAACATCTTTACTGCTTTCCCCCCCATTCTTTGAATCATGGACATTTCTTCCAGTAAAGCTTCATATTCAGCCTCATTATTTGTAGCCGAGAATCCCAGTCTTAGTGACTTTTCAATGGTGATTTGTTCAGGAGAAACCAGAACTAGCCCCACTCCGGAGCCCCTTTGATTTGCTGCACCATCAACATATACCTTACAAAATAAAGGTTCTTGTAAGGAGATTGTGCCAATTGCTTTTCCATCCATGCTCTGTGTCGCTGCCACTTCTTCTAATGGAGGTTCAACGAACTCGACCACCAGATCTGCGAGGATCTAGCCCTTGACAGAGGTATGAGGCATGTAGTTGATGTCAAAAGCCCCTAGAACTGTGCCCCATTTAGCAATCCTCCCCGTGTAATCAACACTTCGAAGTATAGACCTGAGTGGAAGCTGAGTTAGGACAACAACTGTGTGCATTTGGAAGTAATGGGGAAACTTTTGTGTAGCATGCACCACTGCCAAAATGGCTTTCTCCAGTGGTAGATAATGAACCTCGGCCTCACGTAGTGACTTGCTCACATAGTAAACTGGTTGTTGTATGCCACTGTTAACTCATATCAACACCAAACTTACAGCATGAGGGGCCACAGTGATATAAGCAAACAGGACGTCATCCACCTCAGGACTGAACATGATAGGTGGTCGAGATGGATATTCTTTAAGTTGCTGGAAGGCTAAAGCACACTCCTCGGTCCACTTAAATTCCTTCCATTTATTCATCAAGAGGAAGAAGGGTCTGCACTTATCCGCTGACTGAGAAATAAACCGATTCAAGGCAGTAGTCATTCCAGTAAGCTTCTAAACCTCTTTGGGATTTCGAGGTGGTTGTAAACTATTAATGGCTTTAATTTGATCGGGATCGACCTCGATTCCCCTGTGAGTTACCATGTAGCCCAAGAACTTGCCTGATCACACACCAAATGAGCACTTGGAAGCGTTTAGGCGCAACTTGTGTTTCCTCAGAATTTCAAAGATGTTTTTGAGGTCTCGCACATGCTCAGACACCACCTTACTCTTCACCATCATGTCGTCTATATAGACTTTAATACTCTTGCCTAATTGTGATTCAAACATTCTCGTCATCATCCTTTGATAGGTAGACCCTGCGTTTTTCAAATCAAAGGCCATCACTTTGTAGTGGTAGTTTCCAATGAGAATGACAAAAGCTGTCTTTTCCTGATTGTCCAAGGCTAATGATATCTGATGATATCCTTGAAAGGCGTCTAAGAAGCTCATCCGAGGATGGCCCACCATTGCATCCACCAACTGATCTATTCGAGGCATAAGGAAGGGATCTTTTGGGCAAGCCTTATTCAGGTCTATGAAGTCCACACACACTCGCCACTTCCCGTTCTTCTTTTTCACCACCACAGTATTGGCCAGCCATTCAGGGTAGAAAACTTCATTGATAGCCCATGCCTGCTTAAGCTTCATCACCTCATCTCTGGCAGCATTTGCATGTTCCTTGGATGGGCGCTAAGGTAATTGCTTTTTGGGAGTGATGGATGGGTTAACATTTAAATGATGACAGATGAAGTTCGGGTCCACCCTAGGGGCTTCATAAGCGTCCCATGCAAACACATCAACATTTCTTTTAAGAAATTCTACTAGCTCTTCCTTCTCTTGAGGAGGCAACTAAGCCCTGACCTGAAAGAACTTCTCTAGATCATCACCTATAACAACCTTTTCTAAATCTTCACATTTTGCCTCCTTGACTCATCCATCGATAGGCAATATCAGAGTTTTTGATTGCTATAAGCCCCTTTTAGTAGAGGCTGACGACTCAATCTCGGGCCGATGCAATATGGCAACCACCATGCATGGCCTAGCCATGGACTGACTTCCAAGGATCTCTTTGACCTGGCCTTCAGACGGGTATTTCACCTTTTGGTGCAAAGTAGAAGAGATGGCTCCCAGGGTATGAAGCCAAGGTCTGGCCAAAATGGCCATGTACGGGGAATAAGTGTCCACCACAATAAAATCTACCTCCACCACCTCTGGACCCGACTGTACGGGTAGTCTGATCCGACCCTTTGGAATGACGATCTTCCCATCAAAACTCACTAAAGGAGAATCGTAGGCTGTTAAGTCTTCGGGTCTCAAATTCAGCCCCTTGTATATGTCGGGGTACATAATCTTAGCGCCACTACCCTGGTCCACTAGCACCCTCTTCACGTCATACCCCCCAATCCTAAGTGTGACCACCAAAGCATCATCATGGGGTTGTATGGTTCCAATCTTATCCTTATCCGAAAACCCAACACTGGCTGAATATCCATTGTAGCCCTCTTCGGCCCTGAATTAGCATCCTTGGCAAGTAGCAAAGTCACAGACATTACTCTGGAGGGACAGGAGCCGGTTCTCCCTGGAGCAGCAAAGATGACATTTATTGTTCCCAAGGGAGGTCTTGAGGAATCATCTCTCCAGGGTTCTGAATTTATCTGGCCCCCTTGGCCACTAGAGTGATGCAAGAGCTGCTTGAGTTTTCCCTCTCAGACCAGCTGGTCCAAATGATCCCACAAATTCTTGCAGTTCTCGATGATGTGTCCCTGGTCCTAGTGGTAGTGGCAATAAAGGCTCTGATTGCGCCTCATGGGATTTCCTACCATCTTATTTGGCCATTTGAAGAACGACTCATTCTTAATCTTTTTCAATACCTGGTGCACTGGCTCTCAGAACACAACATTAACCGCCTGAGTGTTGGTAGACCCTGACTACCCAGTAAAGTCTCTCCAAGGTCAGTTATTATTGTATCGGTCTGACCTGAAATCCCTACTCTTCTAAGGGATAACCTTAGCCTTTTCTCTCCCCTGCTATTAGTCTTCCTCAACCCTCTTGTACTTATCAATCTGGTCCATGAGTTGGCGCATACTGGTAACAGGTTTGCCAGTCAGAGATTTCCTTAAAATGTGCTCAATTAGGAGGCTGACTTTTAAAGTACTGATGGCCACGTCATCAAAGTCACCATCTATCTCATTGTACATTTCCCAGTATTTGTCCAAGTACATTTTCAAGGTCTCCCCCTTTCGCATGGATAAGGAGAGTAGTGAGTCCAAAGGCCGAGGTACCCTACTACACATGATAAAACAAGAGCCAAATGCCTAAGTGAGCTCCTTAAAGGAATCTATGGAATTGGTCCTCAGGCCATCGAACCATCTCATCGCCACAGGTCCCAAACTGGATGGAAACACCTTGCACATCAAAGCCTCATCCTTAGAATGGACAGTCATCTTCTGATTGAACTGGCTCACATGTTCTACAGGGTCCGTTCAACCATTGTAAATGGTGAACATGGGCTGATGGAATCGCCGAGGAAGTTTTGCCCCCTCTATCTTGCACATGAAAGGTGATTTGAAGATTTGATTCAACGCCTTGCTCATAGTGTCATTTCCCAAGCCTTTACGAGGCGGGCTCTTGTACCTACGTTTGTGGTGGTGCTCTTCATCGTAGGAGAAAGACTCGCTTGGTGGAGTTCTTGACCTTTGCGTATAACTAGTATCCTTTTCATCATTAGAGGAGATATCAGAACTGGAAGGAGTTTGTTTCCGTTGTGCATGGCGCAGCTTCTTCTTTAAATTGTCAATCTCTAGCTGCATGGCTTTAGTGTTGTTTTGCCTTTGAGAGACTTGACTTCCAACTCAAGAATGGCTTCTGCTTGTATGCGTGGTGTGCACACTACCCTCTCGATCCTGTTCATGCTCACGATCTCTTTCACATTCAAGATTAAGAAAATCATCTTGTCATTGAGAATTTGCGGGCTCTGCCTAGTGCGGACCTGATCCTACCATAGTCGACCGTTGCTCTCACTAATACGCAAGTTCTCCCCACAGACGGCGCCAATTGTAGGGTCACGTTTTGCAGCCCAAGACCAAAGTATGTGGGATATTGGCCCAGTGAGCCCAATACAATAAATTTGTAGAGAATGGGTTAAAAAACTAGGCCTTAATGAATTGGACAACGGCTAGTATGGAATCAGATGACCATCAAGCACAAATAAGAGGTATTGGTATAAATGAACTTATTGTCCGAGGAGGTAATTTTTCATATAAATCAACTAAACAGAGTACAAGTACAATTTTGATTGCTACAGTATTCTTTCTCTAGTTTTTCAATCCCCTTCCTCTAGGGTCTCTACTCTCATTTATACTACATCTCTTCCTTCATCTTTACCCTACACGTGGATAGTTGATGGTTCATGCTGATACTTGTCCCATCAATCTCCTCTAGAAGTCTTTGGGGGTGGTTGTAAGGCTGAAAAAGTACTGTTCAGAGATCACTTCCTCATTAATATGACTAGAGAGTTAGCTATAGAGCATTCAATGCGGCAGTAGCAGCTTTCTCTTAGATATTTTTGGGTTCCCATCTTTCTTGTACATTTATGGCGCATGTCTCTATCACTAAAGTTTCTTAGAAAGTCGCTTTGATCATTAGGATCTATATCTAATCTGTGTTTAGCTTATCTGAGGAGATACTCCTCCTCGAACTACCTTCCCATTTGTATCTTCCTCATTAAGTCCTTAGTCCGAACCATTCATTACCATTCGTTTGTCCTCGGACTACTCATGCTCTCAACCAAGGCCCAAGGCCCAATATATGATTTGGGCCCTTAACCCTACACCTTAGAACCTAACATTTTTTTTTTTCCTTCTTTTCTTGTTCTGATTCACTTTGTTGTTACAATGGAGCTTAGATAGGCTTTCATGCTCTTGATCTGTTGTTTTTGTTTTGATTTTAGATTTGTTGTTCTAATTAAATTTGTATTTTTCCTTGTTCTTGATCTGTTGTTTCTATTCTGATTTTAGATTGTGGTTGTGTTTTGATTGTGTTACCGTTTGAGAGATAGACAGATGAACAAAGAAGAGAGGAGGAAAGAGAAAGAATATTTTTTTTATTCAACCAGGTATTTTTTTAAAGATAAATTAAGGGTTTGGAGTTGCTACAGTGTTCTCTAAATTAAGAGAACTACTGTAGCAACTTCAAAAAAATTTTGGAAAATTTTTATATTTAGAGAAGCTGTTGGAGTGTGAACAGAAGCATTTTATCTCCAAAAAACAGAGATACAGCATCCATTGGAGATGCTCTAAGAACATTATTTTGAATGTATATTGTATATACTCAAATATGAATGAAAATTGATATATATTAAAAAATAAACTAAAAAAATTCTAGTGATAACAAGATTAAAATTTTTGTTGATGAGAAGAGGAATTGGGAAAGACAGTTACGTATTCTTGTTACGGCATGATATAGGGCAATGGTAATGTGCAGTTGAAAGGTTGAAAGATATTCGATAATCGATATAGAGCGGTGTTGTGCGCATGAAAATATTTGATATGCAGTGGGATTTTGCCAATAGTTACAATATTTGATATTGCACTCGTTGATAAAACTTGATAAAAATTGCTTCTAGGTTGGTGCATTTTGCATTTGTTGATGCGTGTACATTTACTTTGTATTCATGAAATTTCTCTACGCTATTTATGTGAGAAAGACAAGCTGCAAGGGAGAACTCTTTACCCATTCCAATATAAAGGATTAGTCCATCAAATAATAGATAGCAATTAGTTTGTCAAACAACCTATTTTCATCACCATCAATACTCTACGAACATTTAGTTATATGCCATAAGGCATTTTGCACCTTTATAAACATTGTTGAAGTGAAAATCCATTAGGATTATTTGATAATCCGATTGTTGAAAGTGGAGGAGGGGGACTTGACCCTTGGTTTTCCTCATAAAGGAGATTAAGAAATGCCACTAAACTACAAGGTTTTTGGGCGAAAATCCATTAGGTTCTTCTTTCTTACTTTTTGCTACTTTTTGGTTTCTTGATTAGCATATATATGTTACCATTCTTGTCGTGGAATTACATGGTGCTTTCGAGAAAAATATGGTCTCTACTTATCATGGATGAATTAATACCCTGTAATCTTTTATTACAATATGATCAAAATATCACATAAACATGCACTTCTTCTTCTTATTAAGTCACTCATCCCTTTCAACAACCATATAAATCTCCCGAACTTAAAATTCATAGTTTAGAATTGTGAGGTTTAACACATGGGATGTCTAGTGGTTTTTGGCTTCATGGCTAGACTCTTTATTTTCACAAAGTGCTTAGCCACCATGTTTATTTTTATAGGATTTTTTGGGTTCCTTCATTAAAAAAATTACATGTTGAACATGTCAGTTTCCTTTCTTGAATGCAATACACCCATATTTCAACTTCTCAATACTTGGAGGAAAATGTATTACACCCTTTTAATTCTTAATTGTATGTATATAATGAAGCGAGAACTTTAAATGAATCCAATAATTTTGATTTTAGAAAACTACTTTCGTGAAAAGGCCTATTTATCATAACTATTGAGTTCGCAAATATCAAAGCAATTGGATTTATATAAACTCCACCAAACATATCTCAAGTGAAATATTATTTTTATTTGTTTTGATAATTCAAAAGTTGGGGGAGGGGAAATTTAAACACTAGACGTCTCCATTATAAACACCAGGAATTGTCAATTGAGTTACAAAGCTCTTGGCATCTCAAATGAAATACTTATATACTTAGTTTTTGGAATTCTTATGACATTAAGTAAAATGTCCTTCATGGCCATTATCATAATTCCTTGATTAATAATGTAAATGATGAGATTCACATGTATATGTAGAGAAGATATTCGGAGTACATTATTCATTAACACCAATGTACTATAACCCTCTCACCAGATATTCATACTGGATGTCAACATTCACATTAAGTTTGAATTGCATTGAATACTTTGCTACAAGCCTTGTAGCAACTGAATCATATTAAAACGATTTGACCACCATCCATATCAAGATTGGAATTGTGTGCTACAGACAGATTATTATTTTAGTCTTTTGTATGAGTAAAATAAGCTTACATATGATCTAGGAGAACCAAATCCTTATAATCCTACCACATATTGTTCTTTTGTCTTAATCTTCTTGTGTTTCTACTGTAATTGTAGGTGGATCATTATTTTATAAGATTGTTTTGCAATCTCTCCATAACGAAAAGAAGTCTGGGGGTAATGAAGTAGAGACAAAGGCATTGCAAGCTAAGATAAGCAAAATGGATGAAGATTTCACAGAATTCAAGAAATTAATTAAACGAGCAGAGATACATAAGCCTTTTGTAGATTTCAAGCCAGAGAAGAGCTCTTCCTTCGAACCAAATGTGGATATAAAACCAGAGGATGCAATTAGAGTCTTCATGATGAAGGAATCTATAGGTAGGCAATTTTTGGATGATTTGATAGTTCCTACCGTCAGAATAACTAGGATGAAGTCTAAGTAGAAGACAATTTCATTTCAAGGAGACAAGGTGGGTGGAGTGATGAAATAATTGTTAACTATTGGGATGATAAATATTTGTATGTCTTAGATTTTGTGTAATTATTGTGGAACCCCCCTCCTCACCCTCTTTTGGTGTTTGTTTTGAGTTGTGGCAGAATTGGGTGTGATGAGGAATGATGTATGCTGTTAAGTATTAGAGTGACGAATTTATTATTAAGTATTTGGATAATAAGGATTTGTATGTCTCAGATTTTGCAATTTTGTGGAATTATTCTTTTCTCTCTCTCTCTCTCTCTCTTTGTCCCCTCCCCCTAAACCACCTCTTTGGCCTTTGTTTTGATGTGGCAGAATTGGGTGATTAGGAATGATTTATGTTGTTAATATACTAATCTTTAAGGCTAAATTTGCAAACCACACTCCTAAAGTTTGGAGGTGTTTGGATTCTACATCCTGAAGTTTTAGAATTTAGATTTTACCCTTTAAAGCTCTGTTATGTTTGCATTAGTTGCCCATCCAACCATATTTTTTGTTTAGTACCACAAACTTGCCATGCATGCTTAGTTTGTCCAATAAAATGATGCTCCCATTATTTTTGTAGCCTAAAAAATTTTAAATTATTAAATAATTTAAAATGAAACTATGAAGCAAATAATTAATCCCAAAAGAACTGAAACTATGAAGCAATGAAGTAACCCAAATTGATCAGAGAAGATTGTATCATTAGAAGACTAGTTCTCAGATTTATCAAACCATACAAACAGACATGCTGATAGGAATATCTACAAAAGATATCTACAATCACTAAACATCAAATCCAGAGATATAGACCGTGTCTTTCCAGGGATAGAGAAGTCCTTGCTTTATGATTCTACAACAAAAAACACAAATTAGGTCAATTGGATTTATGGTCTCCGCAAAAGGAATGTTTAAAATTTTACAGAGGAGACCAAGCATCTTCACCAGATTTACCATCAAAAAGTAGAACAGAATGTACAACGGAACTTTTATTTTTATTTTTTGAGATATAACTTATTTACTTGCATAAAACCATGATTCATGTTGTATATTTAGTGATTCAGAAATGTACACACTTTTGGACGCTTGTTGCCAAGCCTAATTTTTTTTCATGAATGATGTTCTTAAACAAAAAATATTTTAATTTCAACACTCCACTTGAGTGTAGATTTACCAATATTTCTTATTAATCTAGGAGGAGTATCCTTTGGTCTAGAGGGACACAGTTAACTGAGGTTAAGTGGGATCTTGGGGATGGTACTAACATTCCAATTGACCATTTCTTTGGCCTAGTTCTAGAGCTGGAAACAAAGGCACAGAGGTTGAGAAACTTGCTTGTGTGACTGATCAGATGGACAAGACCTCTGGCCTTGGAATCAGCAACTAGTATTATCCGTGTATGATACACCTTGGCCAAACTCTGTTGAAGTATTTTGGCCTTATACTAAGTTAGGTTCTTATGAGGCTAGGGTGGGATTTTGTAAGATACCCTACAAGATTATTGTTTTAGCTTTGAAAAATATTTGGTGAATGTTGTGCCTATGAGGGACATTGTCATTAATTTCTCATAGCTGTCCTCTGTGTAAGGCTTGTGAGGAAACTCTTGGTCATATTTGAAGCCTATGTTCTTTGGCTCGGGCTGTGTGGTTTGGTGATATGTTAACAATCCTAGTTGATAACTAAGTTCCCAAACTCATTTAGGCTTGGGTATCTACCTGGTTGACTAGTAATAAGCTGAACAATATGTTTTGGATGGTTTTTTTTTTTTATAATGCTTCAGCTACTGTCTGGCCATTACAAAAATTCAGATGTAAGGCAGCCATGGAAGGTGATATAGTTTCATCAACTACTGTCTAACGTATAGTCATTACAAGTCATCTACATGCAAGCAAGGGTGATGTAGAACAGACAGCACATGCCTTCCTGGAGCAGTAGAGGCGTCGGAAGTCATAACGTAAGATCAAGGGGGGCGCTAGTAGTGGCCATTAGGGCGACAATGTCAAAATTGCATGAAATTTGATAGGTTAAAAGGAATTGACATTTTGATCTAGACTCATGACCAATGCCATAAGCATCGCTTAATTTAGGCAAATTCCTTCGTTAAGGCTCTAAAAATAGCGTTTTTGCTATTTATAGTAATATTTGTTTTTCCTTATAATTTTTAGTTTAAAAGTCAGAATAAGGTCTATCTGTTTTGGGATGACCCTTAATGTCTGTAATTTATTATTTTGCATTTAACTCAATTTTGCTATTTTTAGTAAATTTTGGAATCTTGTCACCTAATCGCGTAATTAGTGCAAATTAGGGTTTTGGATGTTTCCTAGTTGTCCTAGGGTTTTACTTTTTGGTATTTATATGCTTTGTGGCCGTCAGAGGCAAATCAAACTATTATCAATAAACACAGACTTTTTGTCAAATTCTTTCTTTGGTGGATTCTAGTTTATCTTCTTGTGGATTCAGGGAAACCCCTTGTGGAGTCGAGGTTTGCTACCAGAAGCTAATAATTTAATTTTTGTTCCATCAAGAGAGTATTGTGTGCACTTTCTTTAGGCTTCCGTGACATCACTACTAAAATATTTAAATTGTATGACGGCTTCATGTAGCAAATAAGTTGTTTTGTACATATTTTGTTTAGCTACTGCATTCTTCTTGCATGAAGTAGCCTTTTTAATAAAATCTTTCTCACTTATTAGGGAAAAAAAAAAAAGAAAAAGGAATTTTAAATTTGGGGAAATACTTGATCTTCTCTTGATTTAATATACTTTTTGCAGAGAACATAGTTCCATTTGATCTTTTTTTTTTGGTTGCAAAATCACAGATTTGGGATTCATATATCCCTAGGAACATTTGGTCTATACCTCGTTGTTAGTGTACAAAAGCAGTGCACACTTCTGGTATGCTGATATTCAATGGTTGTGAATATCTTTCATAGCTATTCCCAACTGACATGCTCCGTATGTATGATTTGATAATCTGTGGAAAAAATATGCTGATGATACAAGCTTCTTTAATCATCAATTTGGTTTTACTTCTTTTCATCATGTTTTTGACTCTTTTGGGTTAATTAGTTGAGAAGTTTTTGGGTCATCTACCAATATGTAGCAATTTTCTTCCCATATCTCTGTTATTCCTGTGTATTCATCATGAAATTATTCATGATTATAAATGGCATTATCTTTATATTTATATCCATTCAATTTTTTTCTTGTTTTATCCTAATTTATGATTCTAATTGATTCAAATTTTGTTTCATCACAACTTGATTGTTGTTTAATCACTCTCAAAATGATTGGTGCAACCTATAAATTGACCCGAGACTAAGAATATCAATCTCCACTAGAGGTCCCTTTTAATTGTTTATTCGGTATATTAAACTTGGTTTAAGCTTTATAATTTACCTCCTTTCCCTTTTCAAAATATGTTTAGCCAAAATTTTATTGAGGTTGCTTAGGAGATTTTCAATAAATAAGCTCAATCATGATGGTTCCTCAATGTCTTAATTTTTTACCTAAAAGTTGGAATTTTTTCAAATATGTCCCATAACTTCATTTTGTTTACAATGAAGTGTTTCAATCATTCGGCTTAACTCAAATTGGACCTTTATCTCGCAAACATTAGGCCCTTCAACACCTAGACTCATGAACTTGTGTGACATACAGGATTTGAAGTGGTCCAAGCTCAAATCCAATCACAACCCAACAACCAAAGTTATTACAAAAACCAATGCACTGGAATGATCCTTCTCCTATGGAAATTTTTTTTTTTTTGAATTACCACTTAATTTTTGTGGGAGCATTTTGCTTGATTGATGTTTTGATTAAACGGGTTTGTGATTTTAAGGAGGATTTGAGCAAAATAAAGTATGGATCTAAGATGTCATCGGATTAAATTGAGTGCATGTGTGTGTTTGAATAGACCTATAAATTGGACTTGTTGATAAAATTTGATAAAAATTACTTCTAGGTTGGTGCATTTTGCATTTGTTGATGCATGTACATTTACTTTGTATTAATGAAATTTCTCTCCACTATTTATGCGAGAATGACAAGCTTCAAGGGAGAACTCTTTACCCATTCCAATATAAAGGATTAGTCAATCAAATAATAGATAATAATTAGTTTGTCAAACAACCTATGTAAGGTTGAATTTAATCAACCATTTTATTAGCTTTATTCTGTGCCAAATTTGCTTGTATTTCAGCATTTAATAACCCTGTATTTAGGTGGGCTTGTTGTAAGGGTACTGAGTGAGATAGAGTGAAGTTTGCTCAAGAGTGTGCAAGAAAATAGAGACTCGCGGCTTGGCCTCGCGGGTGACTCGCGGCTGCAAGCCGCCAGATGCAGCACACGTGCCAAGCATGTCGGAAGGTGAACAGTCATGCTAGCTGGAGCATTACAGGACAAAACAGGACAACTGTCCATACGGTTATCTCGCGACTGGATCTCGTGACTCAATCAAGTCGTGAGGTCAAGCCGCGAGCCACCCCTGTTTTGTAAATCTTGACGTTTTACATTCCTCTCTTACTCCAGTATAAATACCCCTTTTACCCACAAATGTAAGAGAGCTTCCAAAGAAAATTTTAAGAGAGAAACCCTAAAGAAAAACAAGATCGATTCACCCACAATTTATACATTAGAGTCTCTTCAAATTCCTCAACTCTCTTCCTCTCCATTGTCAAATCCTTGAGAGGCATTTTACCAAACCTTGTTCTCACCATATTCATCACTGTGAGAGAGCTGTTTGGATTTCTGAGAAGCAGTTAGGAAGGAACCAATCTACATTGGTTGATGCTACGGTCTAGTAGCGGAATCCGGGAAGCTAGAAAAGAAAAAGGTTCGGTGCAACCTCGTTGGAGCAAGAAGCTTGGAGGGCTTAGGTGCACTGGGTAGATTAGGCTTGGAGGGTCTATTGTTGTCCATGTATCCCAACTATATTTTCTAGTGGATTGTTTACCGCTTGGAGGGCGGCGGAGAGGTTTTACGCCGAGGGCTTCGATTTCCTCTTCGATAACACATCGCGTGTTGTCTTTGTGTTTGCATCTTACTTCCCTTTTATCTTTGCCTTTTATTATCTGCTGTGGGTTGTGATTTTAATTTGGCTTAGATAGTTTTTCCAATTCCATATTATAGCTTATGTTAATTTTCCGCACACTAGTTGTTTGACATAATGCTTGAATTGGTTAAGTTGTAACTTGGGGGTCTAAACGTTCAAGGGTGTTTATACACATATTTGAACTTTCAACCTATTTTCATAACCATCAATTCTCTATGTACATTTGGTTATATGCCGTAAGGCATTTTGCACCTTTATAAACATTGTTGAAGTGAAAATCCATTAGGTTATTTGATAATTCAATTGTTGAAAGTGGGGGAGGGGAACTTGAACCTAGGTTTTCCTCATAAAGGAGATCAAGAAATGCCACTGAACTACAAGGTTTTTGGGCGAAAATCCATTAGGTTCTTCTTTCTTACCTTTTGCTACTTTTTGGTTTCTTGTTTAGCATATATACTTATTTTACCATTCTTGTTGTGGAATTACATGGTGCTTTCGAGAAAGATATGTTCTCTACTTATCATGGATGAATTAATACCCTGTAATCTTTTATTACAATACGATCAAAGTATCACATAAACATGCACTTCCTCTTCTTATTAAGTCACTTATCCCTTTCAACAACCATATAAATCTCACAATCCCGAACTTAAAATTCACAAGTTAGAATTGTGAGGTTTAACACATTAGATGTCTAGTGGTATTTTGGCTTTATGGCTCTTTATTTTCACAAAGTGCTTAGCCACTTTTATTTTTCTAGGATTTTTTGGGTTCTCTCATTAAAAAAAAAAAAAAAAAAAAAAAATACATACTGAACATGTCAATTTCCATTCTTGAACGCAATACACCCCATATTTCAACTTCTCAATACTTGAAGGATAATGTATCACACCCTTTTAATTCTTAATTGTATGTATATAATGAAGCGAGAACTTTAAATGCATCCAATAACTACCAAGAATTGTCAATTGAACTACAAAGCTCTTGGCATCTCAAATGAAATACTTATATGCTTAGTTTTTGGAATTCTTATGTCATTAAGTAAAATGTCCTTCATGGCCATTATTGTAGAACTAGACTTTAAATCATTATTCCTTGATTAATAATGTAAATGATGAGATTCACATGTATATGTAGAGAAGATATTCGGAGTACATTATTCATTAACATAAATGTACTATAACCCTCTCACCAGATATTCGTACAAGATGTCAACATTCACAATAAGTTTAAATTGCATTGAATACTTTGCTACAAGCCTTGTAGCAACTGAATCATAGTAAAATGATTTGACCACCATCTATATCAAGATTGGAATTGTGTGCTATGGGACAGAGAAACATAGGCCTTTTTGCAGATTTCTAGCTAGAGAAAATCTCTTCCTTCAAATCAAATGTGGATAAAAAAACAGAGGATGTGGGTAGAGTCTTCATGAATTTTTGGATGATTTGATAGTTCCTACCATCACAATAACTAGGAAGAATTTTAAGTAGAAGGCAATATCATTTCAAGGAGACAAGATGGTGGAGTGATTAAATAATTGTTAACTATTGGGATGATAAATATTGTATGTCTCAGATTTTGTGTAATTATTGTGGAACCCCCCTCCTCACCATATTTTGGTGTTTGTTTTGAGTTATGGCAGAATTGGGTGTGATTAGGAATGATATATGTTGTTAAGTATTGGAGTGATGAATTTATTATTAAGTATTTGGATAATAAGGATTTGTATCTCTCTCTCTCTCTCTCTCTCCCCCCCCCCCCCAAACCACCTCTTTGGCCTTTGTTTCAATGTGGCAGAATTGGGTCATTAGGAATGATTTATGTTGTTAATATACTAATCTTCAAGGCTAAATTTGTAAACTACACCTTTAAAGTTTGGGGGTGTTTGGATTCTACACCCTGAAGTATCACATAAACTTGCCACGTATGCTTAGTTTGTCCAATAAAATGATGCTCCCATTATTTTTTAGCCTAAAAATTTAAATTATTAAATAATTTAAAATGACATGGTATAATAAAAATGATGTTGTCATTTTTAAATATAAAAAATCAAGCCTTTTTTTTATACCATCACTCCATTATTTGTTTATTATACCATCAATCCATTATTTGTTTAATATGATATGGTATAATAAACAAATAATGTCTATTCTTAAACAAATAGAAAATCAAGCCTTTTTTTTTTATAAACCCACGCAGCCTTCTCCCTAGCCTTTCTAATCTATAAGACTTCCACTTCTAATCTGTAAGACCACAAATGTGTTTTTGTTGTTTTACGGTGATTAGGGTTTTTGACATAAGGTATATATTTATTGCTAACCACAATATCAAAATTACTAAGCTGCCCCTATAAAAAATCTCCTTTTTTTCTTTTTTTGAACCAAATATCACAATCCCCCACTTACAAGAATTCAATCATCTGAATTCATCCTAAGCTGAGCCAATTTATCACGCTTCCACTACGCTACTTTAAAGCCACAATTGTATCAGTCTATACAAATTTGTCACTCATCACCATAGTTCAAGAGCAATTAAACTATGAAAAAAATCTCTTTCAGATACCTATAACTCTGACCCAAACTGCTCTACAAACTACCTCCATAGCGAATAAAATTTTCAAAACCTACATGTTCAAGTAAACCCATTAAAAATGATATTTCTTCAATAAATAATCTCCAATAATTCTAAATGGTGAAAAAGCCTCCAAGTTTATGATGAAGGAAAATCCACATGATCAAAAATTAACATAAATCACTATGCTCTGACATCCCATTAAGTTGTATATTGTATCCACTTAAATATAAGTTCAAAACTATTTCACAACATATGTGTAGACTTTTCCTTCCTCAAAATCGTAGAATATAAATTTCTAAAGTCTCCATAAAAAGCAATTGAGCATTTATTTAGGGTCTGTTATAGAATGTCTATCTTAATTATATAAATTATCTTTGCGATTAAGCAAAATTTGTTTCACCTTTAACCTCTGGATGATGCTTGGTTTGAACTCATTGAAGAGTTGAGTTCCTCATAAATATACGGCTTATTATGAAACCATAATCTCTAAAGGTACATTGGCTAGGAGGGAATTCCATGAAATATCTCAAACCCCTTTTTCTTTTTCTTTTTTTCACCTTGTAGATAATATTATCATAGCAGCCTAGAACTTAGAGTATAATGCAACTTTATAATTATAACCATCTACCTAAATAAAACAAAAGGCACCACAATTGACTATTATTCAAATTGTAATAGTCTTCAAAATAAACTCTCTTGCCACACAAATCCATCAATATCCAATCAAAATATGGTTCACTATTCCAATTTTATAATACCAGTATACCACAACATTGCTTTCTACACACTTCGTGTTCTATTGAGTCAATCCATTAACTCATATCAGTTAAAATTAAAGAATTACATTTTTGGCATCAAAACTTATTCCCTAGGATATTAACAATCTTCCAATTCCATAGAAAAGAAATTGATGACCTCAAACTTCTAAGTAATAGAACATGTCTCAAAAACATTTAAGAACTACCTCACACATAAATTAGGCAATGGTACTCCATGTAGGTCAACCCTAACAAGAACAATGATCCAAAAGAAAGTCGGTCCTTAACATTAGAATCCAAGGAAATCCATCGATATATTACTGAATTCTTTGAACACCCACAGAATCATTATATATATAAATCTTTGATAATAAAATAAAAAAATTTAAAAAATTTTACATTGAACTTACAATGTATCTTCTAAAAAAAAAAAAAAAAAAAAAAAAAATACTTACAAAGTAGATTGACATTGAAATTCTTTATATTTTCAAAATTGTACATCACAAGTAATGTCATTAACATACTTTTTTAGATCCAAGTAATGTCATTAACACACACACACTCAATTCAATCCGATGACAAATAATGTCACAAGTAATGTCATTTACTAAGATAAGGTTTCTAACAAAATCGAGTACAATTACTAGTAAAGAATGACATTACTATTTCACCTATTAGTAGATTGACACTTTTATATATGTATAAAGCTTTAATAATAAAAATAATTAGGAAAAAATCTATAATAAACTTAAGAGGAGAGTTACGTTTGCAACATTTTCATAACAAATCATAGTTAGTAAGTTGTTATTCGTTCTAATTTAAATTTACAACTTAAATTACTTTTTTGCCTACTTATAGCAACTAATAACAACCCACCACCTAGAATTTGTTGTGTTAATGTTGTGAAAATATTGTAGATATAACATTTCTCTAAACTTTAAAAAGTAGACCTGATATTAAAAATATTTATATTTCAAAATTGCACATCAAATTGATAAGAAATGTCATTACTATTTCATCTATTAATATAGAAAATTTAATATAACTTTAGCATATGAAATGGGCTAATATAAAATTAAATCTTTAAATCTATATTATCTATAAGAGGATTTCCCTTTTCGGACTGGATTTTTATGTGCTTCAGAAATATCTCTAAACTCTACGTTTAACAAAGAAAAAACTTGAGGGTAATCCGGTGAAAATATATCTCCAACTTCACTTAAAATGCCTACAAAATAAGATACTTTCCTACTAATCCATGACTTCAAACAAATTTATCCATTTTTTTTAAAAAAAAGAAAATTATGACACTATTTTTTTTTCAAGTGGGGGCAGTCCAATTTATAGGTCCATTCAATTACACACATGCACTCAATTTAATCTGATGACATCTTAGATCCATATTTTATTTTGCTTGAATCCTCCTTAAAATCGCAAACCCGTTTAATCAGAACCTCAATTAAGCAAAATGGTCCCACAAAAATTAAGTGGTAATTTAAAAACACTCCATAAGAGAAGGATCGTTTCAGTGCATTGGTTTTGTAATAATTTCGATTATTGAGAAATTATAAGGTCCTCATGGTGGACCACATCATTTTTGCCTAGTGGTCCACCATTCTATTAAACGACTCTCACTTGTTTAAAATTTTGCTGACTCATTTTATGATAAAAATTAAAGTAAAAGATAAACACGTTTAAACACTATCTATTTAAAATCAAAATTGAAGGAGAATCGTGTAAACAATAAAAAATTAAGAGGAAAAAATTCCTTGTTTAAGCGCTCCCAAAAAAAAAAAAAAAAAAAAAAAAGGGGAAAAATTCCTTCTTTTTTAACGGCTGATATTAAGGTGAAAAAGTTGTTTATGTTTCATTTTATCGTAACAGTGAATACAGTTCTTGATTCTTAGTTCTTACTACACTGCACCAATAGACACTCAAATAACTGATGGAGGTACGCTTTTGTCAATGGCTGATGAAGGTATGCTTTTCCTTTGGTGTTGTCATTTCAGTTTTAATTTACATAGGATCATACATTGCCTTCGTAGCTTTCGTACTGCACTGGACACTCAAATGCCTTCGTTTTAATTTATATTCTAGTTTTGATTTGTAGCGTTTGACTAGATATGCTTTTCCTTTGTTTGCCACCATTTGATTGTCCGGTGCTATTGCTAATACATTTTGGGTTAAAATTCATCTTGTACAATTTGTACAACGTAGGGACATAAAGTCTCTTTAGTTTTCTTGTTTGGTTGAGACTAGAGCCTACAGATTTAATTTACATAGGATCATACACTCTGCCTTATTTAACAACCTCATATCTAGTAAAACACTACAAATTAAAATGATGTTATGTTTGTAGATGGCGCAAGCTAGGTATCACATCTAATTTTTTTTTGGAGATATTGATAAGATCTAGTAGTTATTTCAAGGCTATAATATTTTATTATAATAATATCTTGATGTGAAAAATGTAAATAGTTAGTTGTTTTTATTTCTATTAGGTTCTAAATGTTTAAAACAATTGGCAAATTGTGAACACAAACTTGTCTAGATATAGATCTTAGAGTCTGTAGGTTTTATTAGACAATGCTCAAGGTGATTCAAGTCAAGAGTCAAGAACATACAAGCTACAGGAAGAAGACTTCATATTCTGCCTGGTTCGATCGATCGAAGAACAGGCTCGATCAATCGAAAATCGTATCTACAGAATTTTAAGTCGGCCCAAACAGCAGCTTAAGCCCATTAAGGATTAGGGTTTCAGATCTACTTCTCCCACTATATAAAGGAAACCCTAAGCCACGTTTTTGAGACAGAAGAGAGGGAGAGATCAGAGTGCCTCTTGTGCCTCTTTTGGTTTTAGGGTTTTGTACCCAAACCTCTCTAAAGTCTTGGTTGCTAGAGAGTTGTATTGTTGCTCATATTGCTGTTTGTGTAAATCTCTTGTGAGATCTAGAGGAGCTTTCCTTTACACAAACTTAGGATTTTCAAGGAGGAGATGTTATCTACACCTTGATGATCAACTCAGTTGTTGCCATTGAAGCTTAAAGAAATACAAGCAGGTGTGCTTGTATCTAGTGGTGAATCCAAGAAAGAAGGAGTCCGCGGATTCGGAGTTTGCACGTGGTCGTGTCAGTAAGTTCTACTGGTGGATAGCAATAAGAAGTCGAGCGTGGGGGTTTGTAAGTCTTATTGTATGAACTTCGATTCTTTCAAGATAGTGGATTCAAGTTTACCTTGAGGATAGCTAGGTCAAATCCTCCCCAGGTTTTTATCGGTTTGGTTTCCTGGGTGATCATATCTTTGTGTTATTTATCTTTCCGCTACTTTACATGATATGATTGTTTTGATTGTGGTAACCTAGTATTTGTTAAATTGGACTAAGTAACAACTTGACTAATTACCTAGGTTAATCCAATTGTGTTTTTAAGGGGTCTAAAAACCAACAAGTGATATCAGAGCGGGTTGCTCTTTTGTTTTAGATCTTTTGATCTAAGAGCTGATCCTTGACCTCTGTTATCATGGATAATTTGAAGTGTTTTTCTGATCATGTTTCTTCTCATGCTTCTGTTGATTTTATTGATGCCTGTGAAACTCTTCGTAAGGAATTATTGAAATCTATGAAAATTGCTAAGAAATTCAAGGAAGAGTTAAAATTGGCTAATCTTGAAAAAGAGGAATTGATTGTTAGATTAGATGAATCTAATAAAAAGAATAAATTTTTGAGAAATCAAATTTCCTCTCAAGATGAGAAGATGAAAAGTTTGGAACAAGAGTTAGTTGAATCTAAAGTTAAAATTGAAAATTTAACTAGTACCAAGCCTGCTGTTGATAACAGAAGTGTTTCTGTTTCTCTTAAGCCTAAAACTGAGAAATTTTATATCCCTTCTTTTAAGAGGAATAATAAAGAAAAGGCTTATTTTGCTATGGTAGACAAAGGTAAAAGTTTTGATGTAAACGCTGAAGTTTCTAAACCTAAGTCTAAACTTACTGTTAGAGAGCACAATAAATCTGTTTTTGTGCCTACCTGTCACCTTTGTGGTGTTGTTGGTCATATTAGACAAAATTGTTCTTTGTTGAGGCAAAAACCAAAATCTGAGACTAGATTTGTTGTTAGGAATATTGATATTCCTAAATTTGTTCCTGTCTGCCATTTTTGTGGTGTCTGTGGTCACATTCGTCCTAATTGTCATAAACTGAAATTTAAGCATTTTGTGTTTCAATCTAGGATTTGTGATGATTTTTCTCCTGCCATAAGTCCATATAAATTGTTTCATATTCTTTTGAAAAATTTGAGCTTGTTGGCTTGTGAAAGGAATTTGCAAGATTTCAGTCTCTCTCAGAAGATTGGTGTAATTCCTCAAATACACTCTACTTCTCATGGATTTTCACCTACAAAGCCGAAGACTCGTGCTATATGGGTGAGAAAAAATTCTCTAAGGTGAGTGTTGTTGACTTGTCCCTGATTTTATTCTTTCAATTGTTTATGGACATGTCTTGCTTTTGTTTTTGGTTGTTTTGTTTCTTTTAGAAAGTTTTTTTATAAAAAAAAAAAATCCAAAAACATTAAAAAAAATTTCAAAAAGACAAAAATATTTTATTTTGTGTCTAGTTTAATTTTTCTTGAGGATTACATGAATTATGATATCTCTCTTAATTTAGAACATGCTTGACATTGTGGAGAAACTTGAATAGTATGTGTTATATAAGTGCGAAACTATTTATAATTGTGTATGAGTATGTACTAGTTTGTACATGTACTCATGGGTTAATTAAGAAATTGATATTTCTTGTTTGTGTACCCTCTATAGCTTAGTTAAGCACTGTCATGCATTGCATTTGCATTGTTCATTTAGCATAATGTGTGCTTTTTGTTCTTGGTCATAATTTTTTTTTTTTTTAAAACCAAAAAGATTTTTGTGTTTTGTGTTTCACATCTTGGATTTATAATTAAGGATTGACCATATTATCTTTACATAACAAGTTTATGTACCTTGTTTAGCTTTGATGAGCTTACTTATTGCACTTTACTAGTTGAAGCTTGTAGTGCATGTTGTGTGGGAAAGATGTTTATGGTTTTGATCACTTTGTCTTGATCTTGAAGTCACATGTCTTTGACTGTCGGACTTAAACTTTTAGAGAAAGGTATAAATAACCATCTCACCACTGTTCACTAGCCAATCATGAACACCTTAGTGCATATCATAAGATTTTGTGCACGAGAAAGTGTAGCACATGCACAAAAAGAACATAAGGTGTAGCCTCGGTTTAATTGCTTAATACTTAAAATTGGTGTGTACTATTAGACTTGATGTCAAATCACATAATTAAAATTAGTGTGTACATTATCCTAGCTTTTTAATAAGTTTCTGAATAAATTAAAATTAGTATGTATATTATGAGACAAAAATCAAGAAACTTACATGATTGCAAACTTATCATCTAGGAGATGTGGGAGTTATATGATGTAACTCTTTAGGTGATAGTCTCTTTCAAATTTTATGTGATGAATTTTGTAGAAATTGTGATTGATTTCTATTTACATATCACCTCACATGTTTTTCAAGCTTTTGCTAGTTGTACACACTACACAAGTTATTTTTTGCTAAACTTGGTACATTATATTGTGTGTGATCTTGTTTTAGCCATCCAAGATTGAAAATTCCTTGATTTTGATGCAAAATATGTTTAAAGTTTGAGATTTGATGACAAATTGATTGAAAAACTTATTTTTGGGAAATCTGGGTTGAATTCAAGTGTTTTTGAAAAACTTTTAATCTCATACTCATGTATTTCATTCATGAAATATTGTGCTTTGAGGAATTTCTGCATTAAATTGTTATGTTTTTCAAAAAGTTGATTTTTCCATGCATCATTTATGTTTAGGATTCACATGTATTGCATTGATTTTTTTGTATCCATCTTGCAGTTTTGCAGTCATATCTCTCATTGTTTTCACACATAACATGCATACACTTTGCTACATTGGGTACTCAACTTGATCAAAAAATTGATTAATTAATTTTTGAGCTATGTACTTTCTAGTATATGCCTTTTTTATGTGTGAACTGCAGAAAATATTTTTCTTAAGAGATATGATGGATAATCAATGTGCAAATATTTTCTCTACTCATGCAACTGTTTATGGGTCACATAGTGCCATGTTTGTATTTTATTGAAAGAGAGAATATTTTTTCTTCATATGTATCCTCAACTTAGTTTTTTTTTTTAAAAACTTGGTTTGTGTCTTTTTATTTATCCCCAACTCCTTTATTTTTCCTCAAAACTGTTTTTCTCAAAACTTGTTTTGTTTTTCCTATTTTTATAGGGGGAGAAATTTTTTTAACATTTGTGGTTCTTAGGGCAAGTTGTTGCTCTTTGTAGGGGGAGTTGTCTCTATTTTTTATAAAGTTGAATTGTTTTGTGTTCCCTTAATTCTCTATTTTCTCTTATTCTCTGTTGCGTATGTTTTTTGTCGACCTTTTGATTGGGTTGTCTTTGTCAATACGTGACAAAAAGGGGGAGACATAGATGACCTGTTTGTTTTGTTTAGGGGGAGAATATAAATTTTTTTTGATGTATCTAACTTAGGGGGAGAGTTAGAATTTATTTTGATATATTTGTTTCTTGTTTCACTTCTTATGGATTTATATTTATGAGTTCTTCATTGGTATATGTCTTTATTTTGTGTTATGTGAAATCAAGAATTTATTTTTGTTTACTTGTATTTTCCACACATGTGTTTATGCGTTTTGTTTAGTGTTTCAAGAAATATACAGGTTAATTCAATTGCGCTGCTGTCTACACTTGCAACTGATGGATAATAGTTAGTTTGAATTTGTTGTAATGGGCATTTTATTGTATTGGGTTGTTCTTGTATTTGAGCATTTCAATTTGTATGAAAGTTTTGTCACGAATTGCCAAAGGGGGAGTTTGTTAGGTTCTAAATGTTTAGAACAATTGGCAAATCGTGAACACAAACTTGTCTAGATATAGATCTTAGAGTCTATAGGTTTTATTAGACAATGCTCAAGGTGATTCAAGTCAAGATTCAAGAACATACAAGCTGCAGGAAGAAGACTTCATATTCTGCTTGGTTTGATCGATCGAAGAACAGGCTCGATCAATTGAAAATCGTATCTGCAGAATTTTAAGTCAGCCCAAACAGCAACTTAAGCCCATTAAGGATTAGGGTTTCAGATCTACTTCTCCCACTATATAAAGGAAACCCTAAGCCACGTTTTTGAGACAGAAGAGAGAGAGATCAGAGTGCCTCTTGTGCCTCTTTTAGTTTTAGGGTTTTGTACCCAAACCTCTCTAAAGTCTTGGTTCCTAGAGAGTTGTATTGTTGCTCATATTGCTGTTTGTGTAAATCTCTTGTGAGATTTAGAGGAGTTTTCCTTTACACAAACTTAGGGTTTTCAAGTTATCTACACCTTGATGATCAACTCAGTTGCTGTCATTGAAGTTTAAAGAAACACAAGCAGGTGTGCTTGTATCTGGTGGTGAATCCAAGAAAGAAGGAGTCCGTGGATTCGGAGCTTGCACGTGGTCGTGTCAGTAAGTTCTACTGGTGGGTAGCAATAAGAAGTCGAGCGTGGGGGCTTGTAAGTCTTATTGTATGAACTTCGATTCTTTCAAGATAGTGGATTCAAGTTTACCTTGAGGATAACTAGGTCAAATCTTCCCCAGGTTTTTACCGGTTTGGTTTCCTAGGTGATCATATCTTTGTGTTATTTATCTTTCCGCTGCTTTGCATGATATGATTGTTTTGATTGTGATAACCTAGTATTTGTTAAATTGGACTAAGTAACAACTTGGCTAATTACCTAGGTTAATCCAATTGTGTTTTTAAGGGGTCTAAAAACCAACAATTTCTTATATTCAGTTTTTTTTCTAAGTATGTTCATATTTGTGAAATATTTAACATGCAGTCGCTATTGAAATTAAAGAAGATGACACTGCAAAAACTAGCATGAGAGACAATTCTATGATAGTAAATCATGAAGGTCAAAGTGAAAATTTACTTGGTAGGACAAAACTTAGGTACAATACCTTAGGTGCTGTTCATTAGATTCCCCTCTTAATATTTAGCCATGTGGCTACTTAATTAAAAAATATACTTCCATCTCATGAGGAAAAATTCACATGACAAAATCTTAAAAGGGGAACCTAAGGAATAGAACCTAAGTACTATACCTAAGTCTTGCCCTATTTGGAATGGTTGTGAACTGTGAAAAGGAAGCTTATAAGTTATATAATGAATATGCCATGCAAATTGGGTTTAGTATAAGGAAAAATAAAATAATATAATCAAAGAATGGTGTACGTCAACGAGAGTATGTGTGTTCAAAAGAAGGATTTCCACGAGACAAGAATCCTTGTGAGATTAAAAATACAACAAGTCATAGCCACTAATCACCCCTAACCACAGCTCCAAATCCAAACTCATAACTTAATCAATTTCATTTTCACCTTCTATTCACTGACACACACTCAATAATTCAAATGTATGTGACTCATGGCGGAGCTAGAAATTAGAGATTGGAGGGGCAAAAAAGAAGATGTGATGATTAAGTTTATTTATTTAAATACCATATTTCTTTTATATGTTGTAGAATGTGGCATTGAAATAATACTATAAACACAATTCAATCCCAAGTTGTCCACACTAGCAACATATTCCCTTCCATTAAAATCCTTCCAACTTTTCCTAATTTTTATTCAGATGGAAGACCGTGTCAAATGAAAGATCTAAGAGCACTCACATTAGTGGGTGCAAAATTGTGCAAAATAGAAAAAGATGCAAAATTTACACAATATTTCCTAAATCTACTCCGCATTAGTTCGGCTATTGTTGTGTAAATATACACATTTGCTACAGTAACCATGCATATTTGCACGATTACTGTAAATGTGTATATTACTATTTTACTAATTTTTTCTCTCACCTCTGCTCTCATCAGTCCTCTTCCCCCACATACTCTCATCAGTCTCTCTCTCCCTTTCCCCAATCTCTTCAACGTGAAGAGGAAGATAAAGACCCAATCACCAACAACCACCAGCACCACCCAAACACCACCAACACCACCGCAATCCAGCACTACCAACCTCCACCACCACAACCCACTTCAACGATTGAAAATCCAAACACAAAATCTACCCAAAATCAACCCAACCATCGAAAATTAATCTCAAACTCAACTCAAAATCAATCCAAACTCGTCGGAAAACCCATCCCGAACCCAACTCAAAATCAATCCAAACCAAAAAAATCAAAACCAAACCCAATGAAAATCCATTACAAAAACCCAACAAAAAACCCATTAGAAAAACCCAACGGGGTCGTTGGAGTTACTGTCGATCTACCTCAAAGTTGTCATCATTATCGTCTGATCCACCGCCATTATCCTTGCCGCCATTTTCGTTGGATCTCCTCGCCTCCATGTGTGAGAGTGTGTGGGTTTGAGGTATGAAAGAGGCAGAGAGTTGAAGAAGGAGATGGAGAGACATGAAAGAAAGAGAGATGGAGAGACTTTAATGGAGATAATGTTAATAAAGTAATAATAAACAAAAGAATAAAAAATATTATTTAAATAAAATAATGTGTATAATAAATGGACTGATGTGGATATTTTATAAAATGATAATGCAAAATAGAAAAAGGAAGCTCTTATGTGTAAAATAGATAGAAAATTTTAGATAGAGTGACGCTGATGCTCTAAAGGAAGTAAACAGAGCTACCTCGAAAACCCAATTTATCTCTCTCTCAGCTTAACCATTCAGCAACCCATTTCTCTTGGCAAACCCACCGGAGCACCAACAACTTCCTGTTCTGTGGCAGATCCACTGCCGCCCATAGACCAAGGTTTCTGCTGTTCGCTGCCAACAATGCTTCGCCACTTTCAAGGAAAGCTCCGGGTAAAATCTCATAAAGCTTTTTTGGAATACTCCACTTTCAAGGATAATCCCCAATACTACTGACACGAATGGTGTCTCTCCACTAAGGTTATTTTAATGGCTGTCATCTTGGCCATTGGTTGGATTTCACCCAAATTGTACCTATTCGGCACTTATTTTTAATTGCTTTATTTTCGGTTATAAAAAGTGGACAAGAAGAAAAATCTAATGAATGAATGAAAGCGTTCAAAGAAAACGAAGACGAAACGGACAAAGAGAGAAACACAGAATCATGGGTTTGTAAGTTGGTCTCTTTGAAGGATTTATTAGCTGCAAAACTATAGAAATCCTTAAGATAAATTTAATGCATTAAAAGTTTTAAATCATATAATGCATATTATATTAAAAATTTAAAAAGTATCAATATAATTTTTCTGAAACTTGATAAACATACAAACACAAAAAAAAAATAAAATAAAAAAAAATAAAAAAAAAATTTTGGAATAAGGAAAATAAAAGTTTTATACTTACCAAAGCATCGAAATGAGAAAATTTCAATATTTTCCTCTCAAGCAAAACCTGGATGTGAAAATCAAATAAAGACGTTTTTTTTATGCACTAAGAAATTTTGTTTCTAATAGTATTGGTTTGGCTTTTTACATTGTAGAGCTTATATTTGCAAAATACTGTCCGCGAACTCTTTTCTATTTTAGGGTTAAAAAATAGGTATGATTCTTTAGGTAAATTACATTAGGTTTTTTAATTAAATTCAAACACAGGATAATATTAAAATATTTAGCAATATACCATTGTTTGCGAAATATTTAACAATCTACCACATTTTTAAAACTCGAGTTCGTGAAACTTGAATTTGATATGTAACTTGAGTTTCAAAAACTTTAGTTCCATAAAAATTGCCACGGTGGCACCTGCAAACCTAGATTATTTTAATTAAAAAATGCCATGTGGAACTTGAGTTTGCAAAATGTGTTACTTGTAATGTGGTACTCAAGTTTATAAAACTCGAGTACCATACAATTGCACTAAACAAAACTGTTATAACACCTTACTTCTAGACAACTTTTACAACACCTTACTTCTAGACACCTACACTATGACTGACTTGTGCTTTTTAGTTACACACTTCACTTCACTTGTCCTTCACTTTACAAGTCACGCGGCATTGGCATCATCCTTGCTTTCTTTACTACACTTGCACACACCTAAAGGGTACAATTTAATTATACCTTGAAGGGTATGGTTTAATTGGAAAATAGTTCACTCATTAAGTTTCAAAAAATCTTACTAGAGCCTCACTTTCTCTTTCACTCTTATTGGAACTCGAGTTCAGTGTGTCCCACACTTGTACTTTCTTTAGTCTAATTCTCTTCTTCTTTTCCTCCAGCTTTTCTTCACCTCAGCATGTCCCGCACGCATAAGGCCAGATCAATTTTTAAAGGAACTCAAGCTTCAAGAGCTCAAGTTTCATATTAGAGGGAACTCAAATTTTTTAAAACTCAAGTTCCATGTGGACATTTAAATTATAAAATGCCAAATCAGTTTTAGCCACCATATCACATTTTTCTAGAACTCGATTTTCATAAACTTGAGTTCTATGTAAAACTTGAGTTTCATGAACTCGAATTTCAAAATAATGATAAATTGCTAAATATCTCACAAACAATGATAGATTGCTAAATATTTCATCCAAAGATGGTATTTGACCATTTTAAACGGTTTTACGATCAAGGAAAAGAAAGAAAGAAGGAAAGAAACACAGTTCAAATCACACGCAAAATTTAGGGAAAATGGTGAGTGTTTGATGTGTCAATTTGATTTTCTTTTTAGTGCACGGTGTACCGTTTTGGTAACTGCCTAGTTGTTGTTGGGCTATGCTTGGATCGAATCTTAGGCCATTAAGAAATCTGTGCGTTCACAAGTCTCAGAGTCCATTGGTCTTGGTCTTCAAAGGCCCAATATTTGCGAGATTGAGATCTAATACCAACTGGGCCATGACGAGTTCAACTAGGCCATGGTCTGGATCTTAATAGATTATACAACTAGGGATGGCAATTTCTGCCCGACCCGTGGGTACCCAGCCCGGCCCAACCCTAATGGGCAGGATTTTACCCGGTCCGATAAGGAATAGGGTCGGGTTTGGGTCTTTAAAAAAAACCCGAACTAGGTCCGGGTTGGGTCCGGGTTTTTATGAAAACCCGGCCCGGACCCGACCTGACCCGGTTATATATATAAATACTAAAATACCCTCCTATATATATATATATATATATATATATATATATATTGTTATAAACCCTAACATTTTTCTTCTTCATTTCATTTCAGCTCACTTGCAGCCCACCTCTCATCTGTAATACTCTCACTCACACAATCTCACTCTCTCAATCACAAATCACAATCTCAATCTCAATCTCACTCACTCTTAATCTCACCTTCGGCCAACTACCCAACCTCTCACCATCGGTCCAACTCTCGCCGCCGTCCCAAGCTTTCGCCGCCAACCCAAGCTCTGTCAGTGTCACCGTTCACCACCGGTCTCGGTTCGTTCTGTTTGGGTTCATTATAGTTTGGGACCTTTGGGATCGTTAGGGAGTTTGGGTTCCTTTTTTTTTTTTTTTTTTTTTTTTTTTTTTTTTTTGAGAATCAAGTTTCAGTTTGTGATTTCTGTGTTAGGATTTGTGTTTGTGTTTGTGATTTTGAAAGTAAAAATAAAAAATCTGAAATCTTTGTGTTTGTTTTTGGGTTTTTAGTTGCTACTCTGTTCCGATTGAAGAATATGATCTGGGGTTTTTGTTTTTGGGTTTCTAATCTAGGTTAATGAACATGTTCTCGGTGTCTTGGGGGTTTTTTTTTTGGGGGTTTCTGATCTAGCTTGATGAACGTGATCTTGGGGTTTTTTTTGGGATTTCTAATCTTGGATGGGGCCCACAGGGCCCACAGGGCCCAACGGGGCGGGTCTGGGGCACAGGAAAAAAACCCGTTTATTAAACGAGGCAGGTTTGGGTTTTTGGGACAGACCCGGGGGTCGGGTTCGGGCATTAAGAAACCCGGCCCAAACCCAACCCGTTGCCATTCCTATATACAACCAACCAAGTTGTGAATTATGATTATACCAAATTTGAATCAATTAGAATCATAAATTAAGATATAAAAAAATCATTTACTATATAATAAAAGTTGGGTTTAGAATCCGTGATTGTGTCAAGTGACTGCACCAAATTGCAGAATTTTTTTTTTTTTTTTAAAAGAAATAGATATAATTTCTGTGTGTTTATCTTCTTCTCTTATAATTTTTAAGTTGATAAAAATCTTAATTTTATTACTAATATATTATTCTTATCAACTTTTAATCTACCAATTTTTGGATAGACACAAAAATTTAATTTTTCTCATCAACTTTTACTCTATTCGTTAGGTTCTAAAATTTAGGACTTTATGTATTTAGAACTCTAATTTGTATTGTTGGCAAACCATGATCAAAACAATGTGTTTAGAAGTGTTTAAAGCTAGCTCAAAGTTGTATGTTAATGTAAAGTTGGAATCGAGTGTAAAGCAGAAAGCAGTGTGGCTTTCGGCCTGGCTCGATTGATCGAAGCTTAGGCTCGACCGATCGAACGTCGGGCAGATTGCTTTTCTGCAGATTCGTCCAACTCAGCCCTATGTGTTTAAAACGTTTTTAGGGTTTCTTATTTGTCTTAAGTATAAAAGGCAAACCCTAGCCACGTTTTAGTGTTGCTCATATTGCGGTTTGTGTAAATCTCTTGTGAGATCTAGAGGAGTTTTCCTTTACACAAACTTAGGGTTTTCAAGGAGGAGATATTCTCTATACCTTGATGATCAAAACAGTTGCTGCCATTAAAGCTTAAAGAATACACAAGCGGGGGTGCTTTTAGCTGGTGGAATCCAAAAAAAGAAGGAGTCCGTGGATTCGGAGCTTGCACGTGGTTGTGTCAGTAAGTTCTACTGGTTGGTAGCATTAGGAAGTCGAGCCGGGGTGCTTGTAAGTCCTTTTGTATGAACTTCGATTCTTTCTGATAGTGGATTTAAGTTTACCTTGAGGATAGTTAGGTCAAATCCTCCCCAGGTTTTTACCGGTTTGGTTTCCTGGGTGATCATATCTTGTGTTATTTATTTTCCGCCGCTTTGCATGATTTGATCTTTATTATTGTGATAACCTAGAATTGTTTAATTGGACTAAGTAACAACTTGGTTAATTAACTAGGTTTAATCAATTGTTTTAAGGGGTCTAAAAACTGTCAAGTGATATCAGAGCGGGTTGCTCTTTTGTTTTTGATCCTTTGATCTTTGAGCTGATCCTTGACCCTTGTTGTCATGGAACACGGACACTCTCTAGTTATTCCTCCTCACTTCGATGGGAATAATTATGCTTACTGGAAAGTAAGGATGAAAACCTTCTTGAAATCCATTGATGAGAGGGTGTGGAATTCCGTTGAATACGGATGGGAGAAGCCCATTACTCCTGTTAGTGAGTGGCAAACTTCTCAGAAAGAAGCAGCTTCGTTTAATAGCAAGGCTATGAATGCGATTTTTAATGCAGTTTCTATGGAGGAATTTAAGAGAATCTCGAATGTTGAGATCGCTCATACTGCTTGGAATATCCTCCAGACTGTGCATGAAGGCACAAAGGCTGTCAAAATAAATAAATTGCAGCAATTGACTTCTAAATTTGAAAGCATTAGGATGTCTGATGATGAATCTTTTGATGAATTCTATGCTAAACTGAATGATATTGTTAATTCTACTTTTAACTTGGGTGAAATCTATGATCAACCTAAAATTGTTAGGAAGATTCTTAGATCTTTGACTGAAGACTTTAGACCCAAAGTGACTATCATTACTGAAAGCAAGGATGTGGACTCCATCCCTGTTGATGAGCTTGTAGGATCTCTTCAATCCTATGAGTTGGATCTACCCAAAACTTCCAAATCCAAATCAATGGCTCTTAAGTCAGTTGATGATGTTGATAGTGGTGGATTTGATGATGAGCTCTCTGCTACAGAGATTGCCTATCTTGCCAAGAACTTTAGAAACTTTTTCAGGAATAACAATAGAAAGGCAAGAGGCACAAACACTACTGAACCTAGAAATTTTAGGAAGTATGATCCCACTAAGGTTAATAACAATGATAAACCTAGAGAAAGAGTAGGTCAATCTTCCAATAATTCTTTGGGCTCTCAATGTTTTGGATGTCAAGGGTATGGACACTTGAAATCTGAATGTCCAACCTATTTGAAGTCTATGGGTAAGGCTATGGCTGTAACCCTTAGTGATGGTGAAGTTTCTGATCATGATTCTGATTGTGATGAGGATGAAAACTTCATTGCTTTCACTGCTACTGCTGTAGTTAATGAGAGCATATCTATTGAAGAGAACCCTTCTGATGGGGAACTCTCTGAAGATGCAGATCTTCAAGAGGCCTATAACAAACTTTGCAAAGTTGCTACAAAGGATGCTATGAATGTTGAACTTGGCCTAAAGAAAATTGAATCTCTTGAGCTTGAAAAGAAAAATTTGCTTGTTAAATTATTTGATGCTAATGACCTTTTGAACAATGTGAAAACTGAAAACATGCTTTTGCTTGATAAAGTTAAATCTTTAGAACTTGATTTATCTGTTGCAAGATCTGCTAGTTCTAAACTTGATCAAATGCTAAGTGTTCAAAAGTCTTCTTCTGACAAAACTGGTTTAGGTTATGTTGATAGCATCTGTGTGTCTGCTCCACATTCCACTAAGTTTGTTCCTTCATCTTCTTCCTCTGAACCTTCTGCGAGTGAGATAGTGAGTGATACTGTCAAACCCCCTGTGAGTGAGGTTGCTAAACCCTTAGAAGGTTCATCATCTAGGAAGATTAGGGTTGATCTGAAAGAATCTAAGCCTAAGAAGCCTACCCTATCTAAGGACAAGACACATGATAAACCTGCATGGGTTTGTCATTTTTGTGGAAAGACTGGACACATACGTCCAAATTGCTACAAGCTGCAAGTTGCAAAGAGAGCAAACAAACCAAAAGTACCTGTGCCTCAAGCACTTGATCCTATGGTACTTATTGGTGATTTGGTAAAGGCTTTAAACCTTTATTCTAATCCTGGAGTTGGAAATCATTCTCAAGTGAATAAGAACTCCAATGCTCGTGGTGCATCTAAAAAGTTTTGGATGCAAAAGACTCGTCCTAACTGAGTCTTCCTGACACGGTCCTTGTGCTTTGTTGCTCTACCCTTTTGTGACCATTGTTCTTTGGTTTTGTTCTTTTTTGTCTCTAGGACTTGCATAGCATAACATTCATGCATTTCATTCTAGGTGTTTTTTATTTTTTTTAATTAAAAAAAAAAAAAGGGAAAAAGGAAGCACATTTTGCTTTTGCACTATTCTTCTTGGTTTTTGAGAACAAGGTTGGTCAATTTATTTTCACATAACATGTTGTTTGTACCTTGTTTAGCTTTGATAAGCTTATTTATTGCACTCTACTAGTTGAAGATTTGTAATGCATGTTGTGTGGGAAAGATGTGTATGGTTGTTGATTACTATGTCTTAATCTTGAAGTCACATGTTTTTAAATGTTGGACTTGAACTTTTAGAGAAAGGCATAAATAACCATCTCACCACTGTTCACTAGCCAATCATGAACACCTTAGTGCATATCATAAGATTTTGTGCTCGAGAAAGTGTAGCACATGCACAAAAAGAACATAAGGTGAAGCCTCGGTAAAAGTGTTAATTCTTAAAATCTAATTGGTGTGTACTATTAGGCTTGATGCCAAACTCACATAAACTTAAAATTGGAATGTATATTATGAGGCATAAATACAAGAAACTTACATGATTGCAAGCTTATGATCTAGGAGATGTGGGAGTTATATGATGTAACTCTTTAGGTGATAGTCTCTTTTAAATTCTTTGTGATGAATTTTGTAGACTTTGTGATTGATTACTATTCACATATCACCTCACATGTATCTCATGTCTTTGCTAGTCGCACACACTACACGAGTTACTCGTTGCTAAACATTGTACATGTTATTGTGTGTGTTTATGGTCTGACCAACCAAGTTTTTGAAATCATTTTGAATTATGTGCAAACTATATTTGTTGCTTGAAAATTTGTGAAGAATGCAAAATTTTGTTTTTGGGAATATTGGGCTTAAAATTCTTGTTTGGAAAATCATATCATCTCATACTCATGCATTTTTGTTCTTAAATTTCAATGCTTTGAGTTAAATCTTTTTATTTTTCAAAAATTGTGTTTTTCTAGAAAAATTTGGTGAGCCTCTGCCTGATTCGATCGGTCCAATCTGTTTTTCGACCGATCGAAATTTTAAAAATTTTAAAATTTTTAAGCGTGGGAGTCTCTGTCTGTTTCAACCGGTCGAGACTGTTTTTCGACCGATCGAAACTCGTGTTTCTGTTTTTTAAAAAGGCAGAATAGGACTTTTTCAAAGTCACTATTCAAACTTTTTCAAAAGTTCCTCTCTCTCTCCGCGTTGGCACTTGGCTCCACCATTAATTTTTGTCGTTTTCCTTCAAGATTCTTGCTGGGTTTTTGTCCTTAGAAGCCGGTAAGACCCTTTTGCCCTTCTTTTTCAAGTTTATTTCTTGTTTTCATGCATTTTAATGGGTATTTTTGCCATCTTCAAAATTATTGGGGCTTTTGATGATTCAAGCCAATTCTTGTGTAATTGATCAATGGGTTTTTGTGCCATGATGTTATATTGATGTTCCCTATAGTTTAATTTGATCAATTTGATGGTTTTTGAAAAATTGAAAATTCTAGGGTTTTGAATTTGATCCGAATTGGGGATTTTGTCAAATTGGCTTAAATTGATGAAATTGGCTTCATCAATTGATGTAATTGGTCATTATTATTGTTATTCTATCATGTGCAATGATCAATTCGTCAATTTTTTTTTTTTTTAAAATTGATCAAGTGCTTTCTTTAATTTGGGGTTTTTGTGTTAAAAACCTTCATGTGCAAGCCATTTTTGTAATTTGAATCTTTTTTACACAATTCACTGCATTAGCACATGCATCATGACATTTTAACTTGTTCATGCATCATATAGATTTTGATTTTTTTTGTTTTTGTGCTAACTTGCAGTCTGCCCTTGGTTTTTGTTTTGTGGTTTTGATCTTTCGCTCTGTGTTTTGATCCTTAGCTTAGCACCATGCCTAGGAAAACTAGAGCTAATAGGACCACTTCCACTTCCTCTGAGTCTCCACCCAGAGTAGAGCTGTTTAAGAATGATAAGTGTAGAGAAGCCTATGTCACCTTGAACTGTAGGCGTAAGATCTGGTCTGAGCGAGCTGTTGTGTTAGATGCGCTTGATCCGGCTATTAGGGCTAATTTTGAGTCTAGGGGTTGGTTGCCTCTCGTACAGATAGATCATCCACCTCCGACCGCCCTGATTAGAGAGTTCTATTCGAATCACTCTTGCCACATCTATGATTCCAACACCCTTGTTAGGAGTTGGATACGAGGTGTAGAGTTCACCATTACCCCTCAAGTGGTGGCTGAGGCTCTTGGAGTGCCTATAGTTCGGGATGCTGTCTATCCCTATGATGAGTCACCCTCTTTAGATGTAGTCATGTCTTACATCACTGGGTCATCTATCTAGTGGGGTTCTGATCCTCGGATCACGTCCGCTGAGCTTACCGAGACTGCCTATCTCCTCTTTAGGATTGCGTGTCATTCCGTGTGGCCTATCTCTCACTTCCACACCATCCCTTTAGAGCGATGTGTGTTTTTGTACGCCTTTGCTTCTGGAGCGTCTATCAGTTTTCCTCACTTGTTCCTTCATTCTTTGAACGAGGTTCATAGGAGTTCTGTTGTAGGGCATGCACTGATGCATCCTATTTTCATTCATAGGATTCTGCTCTATTTGGGTTTAGATGGTTTTCCGTCAGGTGAGCCTGTTCATGTGATAGCTCCTATAGGTGCCACCTTTCTCCGTCAGAGGGCTGCTTAGTTGAGGGTTCCTCCTTCTCGTCCTAGAGGTGCGTCATCTAGTAGTGTTCCCCCTCTTCCCTCTTTTACAGGTACAGATGTTGCTGACCCTTCAGGTACTGCTGCTGATGCTGATGCTGCTGTTCCTCCACCGACTGCTACGGATGATTCAGACATTCGTCGCACGTTGGATCATCTCTTGACCGTTCAGGCGACTCAAGGACAGATTTTGGTGGACGTGCTTGATAAGATTCGTGCCTTGCGTGCGGAGTTGGTGCAGTTTAGACCACCTCCCTTTTGATGATGGATATCTTGTGTGCCCTTTAGCATTCTGTCACAAAAAGGGGGAGTACTTGTGGAGTAGTACTTGTAGAGTTTTTGCTTTCAGGGGGAAACTTTGTGATTTTGGTTGGAGCTTGTGGAGTTTTTAGATTGTATCTAGGTGCTTCACTATGTACTTAACATTTTTTAGCTCTTTCCTTGTTTTTGATGGATATTCTTGTTAGGGGGAGTTTTATGTTTTTGTTAGTACTTTATTTGTTTCTTGTTTCAAACTGCTTATTGATTTATATTTATGAGTTATTCATTGATATATGTCTTTATTTGTGTGTTGTTTGAAATCAAGAAGTTATTTTGTTTACTTGTATTTTTTCCACACATGCGGTTATGCATTTTGTTTAGTGTTTCAGGAAATATACAGGTTGATTCAATTGAGCTGCTGTCTACACTTGCAACTGATGGATAGTAGTTAGGATTGAATTTTTGTTTATGAGCATTATTTTGTAAAGGGCTTTTTCATTTTGTAAACTTCGAGCTTATAAGTTGTGTTTTGTCACGGATTGCCAAAGGGGGAGTTTGTTAGGTTCTAAAGTTTAGGACTTTATGTATTTAGAAGTCTAATTTGTATTGTTAGCAAACCATGATCAAAACAATTTGTTTAGAAGTGTTTAAAGCTAGCTCAAAGTTGTATGTTAATGTAAAGTTGGAATTGAGTGTAAAGCAGAAAGCAGTGTGGCTTTCGGCCTGGCTCGATTGATCGAAGCTTAGGCTCGACCGATCGAACGTCGGGCAGATCGCTTTTCTGCAGATTCGTCCAACTCAGCCCTATGTGTTTAAAACGTTTTTAGGGTTTCTTATTTGTCCTAAGTATAAAAGGCAAACCCTAGCCACGTTTTAGTGTTGCTCATATTGCGGTTTGTGTAAATCTCTTGTGAGATCTAGAGGAGTTTTCCTTTACACAAACTTAGGGTTTTCAAGGAGGAGATATTCTCTAAACCTTGATGATCAAAACAGTTGCTGTCATTAAAGCTTAAAGAATACACAAGCGGGGGTGCTTGTAGCTGGTAGAATCCAAAGAAAGAAGGAGTCCGTGGATTCGGAGCTTGCACGTGGTCGTGTCAGTAAATTCTACTAGTTGGTAGCATTAGGTAGTCGAGCGGGGCTGCTTGTAAGTCCTTTTATATGAACTTCGATTCTTTCTGATAGCGGATTCAAGTTTACCTTGAGGAAAGTTAGGTCAAATCCTTCCCAGGTTTTTACCGGTTTGGTTTCCTGGGTGATCATATCTTGTGTTATTTATTTTCCGCTGCTTTGCATGATTTGATCTTTATTATTGTTATAACATAGAATTGTTTAATTGGACTAAGTAACAACTCGGTTAATTAACTAGGTTTAATCAATTGTTTTAAGGGGTCTAAAAACAATCACTATTTATCTTTAGATAGACACAAAAGCTTAATGTTGATATCAACATTTTTTTTTTTTTTTTTACTTCAAATATTTGTAACACGGTGGGAATTTTAATTTTTAAGAGTTTTAGTTTGAGACAAAGAGTTTAACTAGAATTGATTTTACTTTTTTTTTAATGGCAGGAGATGTATTCACACGCTTACATGGCTAAGAGATTTTTTGAATAAACCCAAGAGAACTTTTTTTTTCTTTTTTTCTTTTGGAGATAAAAAGAATGTTGTACGTTAAAGAAAGAAAAATTAATCAAAATTACACTCTTATATTAAATATAATTATCTTGAAAATAAATTTTATTAGCTTAGCTTAAAAAGATATAAAATTCTATTTCAACTAAAATTCTAACTAAAACCAAAAGTTTCATTTTATATATATATATATACACACACCAAAAGCTTCAAATCTTAGATTTACTCTAAGACTTCCTCACCTCTGCTATTATTTCCAAGCTCTTTATATATATATATATATATATAATTAATTAATTTGTTCATCATTTGATTTATTGAGATTCATAAATATTTAATTTTGCAGATTCATAAAGGGATCTATGAAACCAAACTTGCAGAGCATAAAATGCAAGGTTGTTTCTATATTTTCTATATTAAGTATGTCATATATCATGTCTTTTTTTTCCCCGAATTTTTGGGTGAATTTTACTTCTTTGATCATTACAAGTTAGGAGTAAAATAATAAGGCCATATTCATGATTTTTTTTATTAATATTTCGAACGTCCAAGTATCTATCATTTTTTAGGGTTATTTCTTTTTTGTTTGTTGTTTTTCTCTCAAATTCAGTCCCTCTTTGCTTCAAAAAATAAATTCCCAAATTTTTTTTATTATTCATGTTTTTTATTTAATTTTTTTTTTTTTGGGAGTTGTCTTGAGGTTTCAAAACACTCAATCAAACAATACTTTTGGTATTTTGTTTTTTTCTCAAAAAAATTTCTTGAAGTTTATATTTACACATTTGGTTTTGATAGGGTGAAATTCGGTGCCTCCTCCCTCACTTTCAAAGACAAAAATTCAATTCTAATGTAAGTTTATCTACTTTTATTTTTTAATTTTAGCAATTTGGGTTGTTCATAATTCTTAACTATTACATTGAGGTTACCACTTAAATATGCTTTCAATTATTTTTTAATTATGCAAACTCCCTTTATATTTGTTTAGGCATCTCCTTTTTATATTAGTTGCATAGTTATTTACCATATTCGATTCAATTAATTTTGGACTTATATATGATTTTTTTTTTTTTAAAAGAGTTTCAACTTATGGCGTCCGCATCTGATAGTAGCTCTTTATCATTAGACCAAGACATCAATCAGTTTTTGGTGTAGACGGATATTGAACTCCAAATCTCTTATACAACTATTAGAGACTTTACCAGTTAAGCTAACTGAAAACTTTATTTATAAAAAAATAGAGTAAAAGATTACTTTATTTTTATTATCTATTTAATTTTAATTAAAATATTTTTTTCATTAATTTACACACGATCCTTGATTAAGCCATGCATCGCACGGGCATAATACTAGTATAATTAAAAAACATGATGGATTAAAATATAAAGATAATGCTACTTAAACATGTATAATATCTTGATGACATGCGTTATACCTTGCCGAATACATTACACAGCCAAAAGGAAGGCCGGTTTTTAACACACAATGAACAAAGATAAAAGGAGAAAATTGTGATGACTTCTTGGTGGATGATTCTCAACTAATTAACCCCAAATTGATAATCAGGAAAGCTTGGTTCATTAGCATACTCGTTCCCAGATTATCAAACAATATATACAGTACATGTCGATAGGAATTGCCGAATAGCGACAAAAGATATTTACAACCATCAAACATTAACATGCCAGAAGTGTCCACCACTTTTGTAAATTAAGCATGAGGAATAGACCACGCCTTTAGAGGGATAGAGAAATCCTTAATTTGTGGATCTGCAATCAAAAAAAAAAAATTTATATCAATTCGAATTATGGTCTCTGCAAAAGGAATATTTTAAAACTTTCTAGAGGAGATCAAGAACCTTCACCAGATTTAGCATCAAAATGTAGAAGAAAAAAAATGTACACCAGATATAACTTATTTATTGCTTAAAACCATGATTCATGACTCTGGCACATATGAAGAGAAACTCTAGCATAAGATTGATCATTAACGCATTTTAAAGACCTTACAAATTCCCCCAAAACCAAGACTTTCAGAAATGATACAAGAGGTTCGTTCATCAAAAAAAAAATGATACAAGTGGTTCACAAATACACAAGATTTCTTTAAGGACCCGTTTAGATTGAGGGGAAAGGGAGGGGGAGTGGAGGAGAGTAGATTAGAGTTGGCTGAAAATATGTTAATTTTGAGCTAATTCTACTCTATTCCCTCTCTCTCCCCCTCAATCCAAACATACCATAAATATTTAATCACAAGTTCACAAACACATTAAATTTTTAAGTATTCTAGAGTTACAAGTTTGCAAAGGACAATACTAGGGTACGCAAGGTGCATCTATTGATTCAGATGAGAAATAAAATAATTCTAAATGAAAGGCCTCCTAAATGATTAAGCATTTTCATAGCGTATGGAGCATGTTGCACACTTGCACTACAGCTGGTGCACTGTGAGAAATGTGAGCCAAGCAGCAATATTTAACTTATAGGGAACTAAAGAGGATACTAAAAACTTAATGAAAGATAACAGAACATTCAAGTAGCCTTTCCTGAAAGCTTGTTTTTCAAATAACTAAAAAAGTAGCAAAATATAAGGAAAATTAACAATCTATTTGATTTTTCTCTTTAATACTTACATCGTTAATAGGAAAAACAAGTTAATTGCACTGAGTATGTTTCATGATGAAAATATTTTATTTGATTGTAATATTCCTGCTTAACACATTTTGGTACTCAATAGAAAATATTTTTCAAAGCCTCATCATGTGCATAACAATGAAGCATAGGTTCTAGTAAAACAGGTCATATCAACTTGGAAAGCAAATTTTCTGCGTTAAAATTATGCAAATCTCGAATATTACTATCTGTATCTTCTTTAAGCTTCTTGTTCTCCACATAAATAGTGGAGAGAAATTTTGTGACTATATGAGGAGCAAAAATACATGCATCAACAAGTAAAGCAAAAAATTTACTAACATAATTATTTTTGTTATCATTTCTCCCTTTCACCTTTTTTAATTTTTTATTTATAAAATTTATCAATAACTAAAAATAGTTCAACTAATATTATTGAAATGAACAATGCTGCATTTCTCAAATGAGGTGACTCATTAATATAGCCTTTCATCTCAAATGAGTTTTGATTATTTCAAGATTGATATGTTGTCTCTTGGGTTGAGTAATGGATTGCTGATTTAATCTTGAATTGAACGCATATGAAATTATTTATGGCAATAATCAAATATCCACATTGAAGAATACCCAACTTCTATAGAGTTTGCATTGGTTGTTTTGAGAATGAATTTACATCTATTAGCTTGAGATAAACCAAATTCGATATCATGTAATTCACAAATCCAGCTCTATTAGAGGGAGGAATAGAGAAAGTAGAAAAGGACAAGAAAGAAAGGAAAAGGAATGGGAACAATAAAGATGTACTACACTCTTATAGTACAGGTTTTTGTACTACACTCTTATACAATAAAGATGTAAACCCTAAACTACTAGTACAAGCAGGAGTGGGCTTGCGCCTATTACATTGGACTAATATATCTAATATATATCTCTAACACCCTCCCTCAAACTCAAGGCGGAAGCTCGATAAAGGCTTGAGGTTGGATAAGCATGAGAAGATCACTTGGAGATGCCATGAATAATGTCTTTTGAAGAAACCACAATGAAGAATATGCCAATTGACCAATTTTGGAGCTTCAAATGAAGAAACGGAGTCCAAAATTGGAATCTACGCAAAAAACTGAGTAAGGTAGGCCTTTTCGGAAATTTTAACTTTTGGTCAAAGGTCAACGCAAAAGTCAAAGTCAACGGATCCTGGTCAAGTCAATAGTCAGTGCTCATGGGTCAGATCCAGGTGGTCCGGGTCGAGTCGACCGGGTCAACGGTCAGCTAGGTGACGTGGTGCTGACGAGGCGACACTGCTGACGTGGCTCTTTGCTAACGTCATCAAATGACGTCATGGATGACATCAGCTACAGTTTTCGGCGCGTGTGGCGTGTGCGAGTAGTCACCAGCGCGTGGAGGAGAGGCCCGAAACTTAGGGTGGCGCATGGTAGCACGTGTGAGCTCGGATGGAGGCCTGAATCTTGGGTGCTGTAGATCAGTAGATGAGGAGGCCGACAGGGCGGCGCGTGTCACTAAAAATGATCTGCGAGTGAGGATTTTGATGTGGTGCGTGGGAGATATTCCGGAGCTAACTGAGGCGCGTGGCTAGTTTTCAGTTGACCGGATTTTTGGGTTTTCCTCACGGGAGGCCGAGGAGCACGTCTATGGGGTCGGTTTCGACAGGCGAAGGCTTGATGTGCGCAGATCTGAAAAGTTAAGTCACGGCTTACTTGATTTGTTGGATTTTGACACAGCACAGAGCCATGGTGGCTGCGAAATGCCGTGGAGTCTAGATCCAGCAGAAAAATATGTGTGACTTCAGATGGTGGTATGCACGTGAGAATCTTCTTTGCTTGCTAGAGATGTTTGTTTGATGCTAAGAACGAAGTTTGGCTCTGATACCATGTTAAATAAATGTATTATTATTAGCAACGCGATGTGTTATACCATGTTGTGTATGCTAGAATGGATGCGGAAAGGGAAGCATAGAATAGGAACACCGAGAACACGAGGGTTACGTGGTTCAGCCTTGACAGCCTACATCCACGGAGGAATCCCTTAAGGGCTACATCTTTATTGTATAAGAGTGTAGTACAAAAACCTGTGTTACAATGAACCCTAACATGTATATATATAGACAATTAAACCCTAAACTACTGGTACAAGCAGGAGTGGGCTTGGGCCTATTACATTGGGCTAATATGTCTAATATATATCTCTAACATATTCAATGACGAATACAAACACCCTAAAGGAAAGCTGGTCATCAACACAAAAGCAAAAACATGAAGCAAAAAGTATGCCATATTGATGACCAAAGATGCTTGTATTATAAGCATACTTGTTCCTAGATAATGAAACTACTCATATAGAGCATGTTGACAGCAATAGTTACGATGGAATGGATGTTCGCAAGATGTGCACCAATTTAACAATTTTGTACAATTTTGTGCACCGATTTTGTACATTGACCACAAGGTACATGCTGCTACAGTGCTACGTTTTCCCAATTATAGAGGAATCACAAGATCTGATATTCAGCGAAAAAAAATAATTGGAACTACAATCATTGCAAAATCAATGTTTCAAGGTATCCAAAGAAGATCGAGTAAATTCACCAGATTTAATGTAAAAAGACTTATTAGGACATAAATGTACACAACATAAAACAATTCCCTATTTTTGTGTTCTTATCCACCGGCGAACAGAGAAGAAAAGGAAGAAGAAGAAGAGGATAAGTTAGGTAGAAGAGATAAATTATTACAGAAGATTGTGGCAGTTAGTCAAAGAGGAACACAACTTCATAACATAAAAGAGTTTATAATTAGCAAATAAGAACAAAATCACCAAGAAATACGTTTGAGAGTGAAGTTCTCCTTGCTCGCACTCGCACACCACGGAAACATTTTACGTCAAGGTTCGGCTTGTCAACAAATCCTAATCAAAACAAATCAGCCAGAGGATCAATTACTACAGAAGATTGTCACACTTAGTCAAAGAGGAGCACGCATTAATAACACAACAAAGTTCATATTAATTAGCAAATATGAAAAAAAAATGAATAAAATCACACAAAAATTTCTTAGCCATAAATCCTTTATAAGACCAAAACAGCGAAAGAAACCACTCGCGAAACCATTTTACAGTAACTATAAAGCATATACTTACAGGGAAGATGTGATAAATAATTGGTTGACCCAGTCCAAAAAGGGGTATTTAAAGGATTTTAGAAAATGGATTAGAGAAAATAAAAGAAAGATTAAAGATGAGTCCATAAAAGATAAATAAAAAAAATGTGAGAATGAAGAGAAAGACATACCTCTAAATATGCTATCATTTGTTTATCCCGTTCCTTCGGATCTCAGAAGAAGGGTTGAAGGACATTCTTAGTGTCCTGACAGTCCAACGACTCCCACCATTCTTTATTTGCTTCAATCTCTTTAAGAGAAGGGGGAGGAGATAGTTGTCCATTAAGAAGCGGCAGAGAGAGAGGGAGTCTCTTCAGCTTTTGACATTCAATTATCTCAACCCTCTCAAGAGAATCACAAACTATTGCTTTTCCGCTACTACAAATGGTCTTCAATTCTGGCCTGTAATTCCAAAGTTTTCAATCTGGGGAGAGTGATTTTGGTAGTGTCCATTCCCTCCTTTTCTTCTCCTTCAAATTCATCAAATACTTCTGCTATTATTTCCTCTAATTGTCCACAATTGCAGACCCCGATCTCTTCCAGGTTGTGCAAGTGTAGCAGCAACCCAGCTGGAATCAGCTTCTTTATTCTTGAACAATTCTCTATTGCAAATGCTTTGAGACAGGAAAAAGTGTCAGGTGGGAATCGTGCTAATGCAACTTTCTCTTTTCTAAACAATGCCTGTAAGTTATCCAAACTAGAAAGCACTAAAACCTCGAGAGTTTGAAGAGAAAGGGTACAAGAAGTGGATGATGAATAAGAAGAAGATGAAAGTACGTGCTCTATTCCTTCGCAGTTGTCAAGAACTATATCCTTTAATCCACTTGCGTGGTTTAAAGATGGAACATCGCATAAACTTCTTATTGACAGCTTCCAATACCTAGAACTTGCACATCTTTCGGTAGCACAAAGGACTCTTCTCCTTTTCTTAAATTGTAGTCATTTAACATTACAGATTGCCACCTGAGACTTCTACGCTTTAGACAATCATCCATAATTGACATTCCCACTTCAATTTCGTAACATGCAAGTTGCCTTTTCTCCAAGGATCTTATATACGTATTGAAGTTGTATAATTCATAAAAATGGCCCCCAAAAGTCTCCAATTTCTTCAAGCTTGCTATCTCTTCTCCTTTCACTATTGCTGTGTTTGAATCGCAGGAAACTAAGAGATACTGAAGATGAGATAATTTAGGTAAAATCCCAAGTGGAATGATTTTTAGTCTACGCACATTCAAATTGAGATATGTCAAGTTGACCAACATTTCTAAACCATGAGGTACTTCCTTAATTAATGTTAACCCAAGGTCTAACTTTCTTAATGTTATAAGCTTTGCTAATGAAGACACATGAATTAATCCTACACACCCCCTTAGCCTTAATGGAGAAAGATTCTCCAAGCTAAAGACTGAATTCGGCAAAGATATAATACCAATATATGATAGATCAATAACCTTGGGCCCATGAAAATGCTCAAACAAAGAATCTAGGATAGCTTTTGATGACAGGTTACCTCACAGCAACAAGGTTGAAAGGTTAGGAAACCTTGGTGATACATTACAAGGGATTGTTGATATGTTGTTGTACCTCAAAGAAGCCTTTACAAGATCCTCTCTCCATTTTCCTTCATCTGAAAAATCTTCCAATCCCAAGTGACCTTCTACCATAAATTTAGGACTTGCAACCTGGAGGACCATGTTGTTGACGTCCGGCCTGGAAAAACGGAGAATCGTTGGGGCCTTCATTTGACCACTTGCCATGGCAACACTCCCGTGCATGCGGGGCCCATTAGAGGCCCCCTCTTGAAAATGGTATTGCATGGTGTGCGCGTATGTGGTGCGTGGCGTGGTTTGTGCGGGACTTCGGGTGCTCTCTCTCTTGGTGGAGGAAGATAGGTCTACCTTTGGCATTATGGTAGGAATCTGGGCCAAATTTTAAGGAATTACCAAAGGTAAGTGAAGTCGCCACCAATCATTGGGTTTTTCTAAGGTGTAATTGGTCACCTATTTCTAGTTGATTTTATTACAAATCCTAGGTTAAGAAAAAATGGCATTTTTCCTAATCTAATATGGATGGCAAAAAAAAGCTTAATTCTTAGGTCTGGAAGTTTAGTTACATGTGGGAAAGGTGTTAGGCACCCCACAACGCCTGTCCAAGGATAGTCCTTTGTTTTGATAAAACCTTAATTTTCAGATATTGACAGTAAAAAACATGATTTTGGCATTGGCTTTCTAGGCTTTGCATGCATGGGGACTTTGGGGTTTGGCTTTTGAATGGGTGTGGTCCCAATGTATGCTTTCCTAAGACATTCGAGCAACATGCCAGATTTCCACGGCGAAAATCCGGCGAGATGTCACCTTACTTTCGCCGTAGAAATTAGGCATTGCTTGCCTTAAGTGATATGAACTGTGACAATCACACCGAAAGGGGCGAGCAAGTATGTATATATATAAATATACATACATCATGCACAATGCAATCACACAGAACAGGAAAGTAAATGCCTGCATTCCTAGAGCATGGCCCAAAATATAAGTGTAGTAAAATAAACAGGGGTCGCCATACTCTAGAGATGAGGACGAATGGTACATGGCATGATATACCTAATACAGCCCATCTAAGAGAGAAAGGGGGGAGGAAGGAAGGGGTTTTAAAGAGTACAAAACCAAAAGGGAAAGGCTAAACTCCTAATTCTATTGAATATTGCCGCTTAGCTTATGTCTACATGCTTGCATTTGCGCCCTTTTTGCTTACGCTTGGGAGATTGTGCCATAACTCCAAGCGTCCTTGCTCCATGTGTATACATGCAAAGGCAAAGATAAGGAACCAACAGACAAGTAGTGGAAGGAAAAGATACATAGATAATGCATGATGGGTATAGAGCAAACAAACAAGATAGATATAGAAAGCATAGCATGTAATGGGGGACACGATTAACAAAGATGAACGGACAAACAAGAAAGCCAACGAGGTGAGAAAGCAAGCAAACAAGCAAGCAAACAAACAAAAGGTGGTGTCCATGGGGGATAAATTTAGGTTTGGGTCAAATGTCCATAACTTCATTGTGTTAAAGTATGGACAACACACTAGCAAGCAAGACTCATGCATGGACATGTAAGCAAGCGTGTAAAGATGCATATAAAGCCAATGGGTGGCACAAACAAGCATGGTAAGCATATCATCGCACGGAGCAGAAAAGGGGAAAGGTATGCACGTAGCAACCGGCATCATGGCGATGCATCCCAAATGGTTACATCCAAACAAGGTCTCATGGGCATCGTATGTAACCACACAACCACAAACCCGCTAAGGGTGTCAAGTGTGGCAAAGCCTAGAACAAGAGAGGTTGGCACAAGCATAAAGCATAGAAGCAAGCAAGCATAGACATGAAAATAGGGTGATCCAAACCCTCTGATGTGAGCCTTAGTGTATGGACAATGACAAAGACCATAGGGTCTAGATCAAGTCCTAACCATTAAGCCAAAACACAAGAAAGATAGGCAAAGCTACAAAAGGGCTACAATAGCACATGACATGACAAACATAGCCTAGGTCTAGGCACGCAAACATGGCATGGAGCGCACGAACACATGGAAGATGGTGTAAAGCATGTAGAGAACATAGATCCAAGCACACAAGCATGTGGAAACGTAGATCTAGACATATAGGCATCGAAACATGCATGTAAACATGTAGAAACTTAACACATAGGCATGGAAGAACATGGATCCAAGCATATAAGCATGTAAAGACAAGGATCTAATCATATAGCATGGAAATGAACACATAAACACATATATCCAAGCAAGGCATAGCCAACAACATCATACACGCATGTTAGCATGTAACCCTAACATCAACCTAGAACAAAAAGAGGCACAAAACATAGGAAAACATGGCATAAAACCCAAAGCATGTAGATCTAAACATATAGGCATGGAAGGATGTAGATCTAAGAATGAAACATGGCAAAAGTGTAAGAAGCAAGGAGATTTAAGCTGGAAACACAAATAAAGCAAGAAACATGCAAGAGAAAGCAATAAATCATGTTATTCAAGCAAAAAGAAAGGATAAAAAGCTAGAAAAAGATTTTTAAGGTTAGGGGTGAGGATGGTAGCTAAAAAAGCTACATCCACATCCCTAAACCCCAAATCCAAAGTGTAGAACCAAGGAAAAGAAGATTAGGTATAAGAACAATACCTTGTGTTTTTGGTGAAGAGAGAAGAATCAAGAAGCTTTGATGTGTTTCTTGGGCATTTTTTTGTGTGTTTTTTGTGTTTGGGAGAGGGGAAAAACGTGTTGAAAAACCAAGCAAAGAGCAAAATTCAGCAAAAAATGGTCTCCCCTGGTCTGAAGGGTGCCTGGGCTTTTTATAGCCCCAACACAAATTTCGAGGTGATGGCCGTTCAAGGGCTGCCAGCTTTAAACGTCCTTTGATTGGATTGATCTTGATACCCTTGGAAAGATCTTGACTTCCTGTTTTTGAAAAGGTAGGGAACTTGAAAATCCAACGGTCGGATCAAAAGTTATGGCTCTCGGAAGTGGATCAATGACCAAACTATCACTAAACGCACCCCTTTGATAAAATTCTTCCACTTCTCGTATCTTCTTAAAAGCAAGTTTTCCTACGTGTGCACGTGAGAAACACTTCCCTTCTACAGCTTCACGTTCAATGGCTTCTATTTCATCATTCATCTTTTCTACATCTTGGAGCCAACCTTTAACTTCTTTTGTTGGTGTCTTTCCTGGAAGAAGTTATGCTCTCATTCTTGAGGTTGTGTCTATCTTCCGGCGTTCTAAATCCTACCATTTGTTCTTGAGAATTTGCCTATGTTTATCAATGCCTCTATAATAATCTGCAAAAGCAGAAGAGAAAGAAGAAGAACAGAAGAAGGAGAACAATCTGGAGAATGGTGGAACTCAAGTATTATAAACTCGAGTTTGATGTGGGTTCCACATGGATAATTTTTCACATTTGTTGTTTGCCAGCTTAGGAACTCGAGCATTTAAGATTCAAGTTCTATCATGAAACTCGAGTCTTAAAACCTCAAGAGGCTATTTTCCCAGATAGTTTTGAAAATGTGACCACTAACGAAATTACTACAAATTTAAGGCTAAATGGAAAAAAAAATTCTACAGAGTTTCATGGCCAAAGCTCTCAAAGCAAAGCCTCACTGTAGTGATTCTCCCTCTCTCTCATCCTCTGTATCTCTCAAATCTTAGATTGAAAACCCCAAAGGCCTACACCACCACTGATGGCAGTGAAGCTCAATGGGGACACCACAATGGTGGCCGCTGCCACTTCCCATCTCCTATGTCTATTTCTTTTTCTAATTTTTTTGGTTCACTAACTCTTGGCCATATTTTTCTCCTTGTTTGGTTGTTTATGGGTTTGAGTTTTGAAAGTTGATTTTATTTTATTTTATTTTATTTTTTTAATTTTTTTTAATTTTTTTTTTTTTTTGGGTTTGGGGTTTAGATATAGCTGTATGGGTATATCTTTCTGAATATGTGTTTATGTGGGTTTTGAGTTTTACCATGACAACGTGAGTGCTATATGTTTGTTGTGGTTTGGCCATGGGTTTAGGGTTCCAAAAATGGGATTTTTGGGTTTGGTGTGGTAGCTGTGATTTGTATATGTTTGTAATCGACTAGATGTGGGTTTGTGTATGTGTGTGATTGTGAATCAAAGCATGTTTACATAATTCATGTTCAAACACAGGCATTGTAACTTTCATGTTCAAATTTGTGCTTGACTGTGTGCAGGGTGAATATATGTAGCTGTGTATGGTGTGTGCTATGAATGCTTGAGTTAATATAATCATGTGAGCATGTTCTCCAAAAATAAAAGCATAGCATGAAAATGAAATAGGAAGTAGATTCTGATTTTTATTTTGTAGCTGCTACTTTGCTTTTCCATTTTTTCTTGTTTCTAAGCTCTATCCTCTGTTGATAGAGGAAAAAGGGTTAGTTTTCAAATAAGAAATAGAAAAGAAAAAAAATATAGTAAGAAAAAGGTGAGGAAGGGTTATTAGGTCATCTTTACTTCCTTCTCTTTTCTTTGGTCTGCTTTGCTTCTTTCTTTGCTTTGCTTTCCTACTGTATCTTCTTTTCTTACTTTGCTTCTATAACTTGCTGCATGCTTTGTTTGTTGAGGGTGAATGAGAAAATGAGCTGTCTTTGTTGGGTTTCTTGGCTCAATAAGAAAAAGGAAGAAGATTTGTATGTTTTTGGTCTGTTTCTTTGAGAAGGTGGTTTCAGGTTTGTGGGAGAGGAGTGATTTTTTGTTGTAAAGTTGTGATTTCCAACTAGCCTTTGTTGGCTTTAATTCCTTACCAAATTTGATTGTAATTTCTTCAATCATTTCCCTGTATTTATGTTAATTTATTTGTAAGGGATGAGTGTGAGAGATTGGTGAAGAATCAAGTATTAAAAGAAGAATCAGTGCATTTTGCAACTAGCTCGTGAAAAGCTCACGAGTAGAGCAACCCGTGAAAGGTCACGTGTAAAGCACATAACTAGAAGCTGAAGAGTTATGACAGGTTATCAAATTCGCGAGTACTTCGTGAGAAAGGCAATCTCACGAGGTACCTGCGAAACTCTCTATTTGGCAAAAAGAAAAGGTGCTTTACCAAATTCTTTACCCACACTATATATACTCTCATTACCCACGAAATGTAAAGAGTGATTTTTTGAGATAAAACCCTAGCAAAAACACTTGAGAGTTAAAGATTGTCATACCCACAGTCATCTACACATTTTCTCTTGGTTTTCCTCAACTCCTACCTTTCTATCTCTACATCCTTAAGAGGTTCTTAGCCCAAACACTTACCTCACCCAATCTGAGCATTGAGTCAAGTTTTGGTGGCTTTTGGAAGCATTGGAAGGAGCCATTAAGTGGCAGATGCAATCGGGCTGACTTGTGGGATCTGGAAAGCTAATGAAGACAAGACTCCAAGAAGTCCGTTGGTAGTAGGAGCTTGGAGAGCTCAAGTACATTGGGTAGACTAGGCTTGGAGGGTCTTTTGTTATTCGTGTACTCCAACTTATTCACTAGTAGATCGATTTCAACTTGGAGGGTCGCAGAGAGGTTTTTCATCGAGTTCTTTGGTTTCCTCTTCGATAACATGTCTTGGTATTATCTTGTCTTTGCATCTCTTTTCCCTAGTTTTAAGCTTTTCCTTTATTGTTCATTGTGGTTGAATATGGCTTAGAGTAGTGTTACCAGTTTATTGCGCTCATTTACTTTTGTTCCGCAATTTGATAAGTTAGAGTAAAAGCAATCTAACCGTAATTTTTAATTTGGGGTCAAAACAAGTTTTAGTGTTTTCACACTAATTGAGCTTTCAATTGGTATTAGAGTGGGTACACTTTTTGATTTTGTTATTCGTGTGTGATCCTAGACCCCGTTTAAGATGGATAGATCTTAATCCCTCAACGCACCTCCTTACTTTGATAGGAGTAACTATGCGTTTTGGAAAGTACGTATGCATGCTTTTCTATGTGCTATTGATGAGACCGTTTGGGATTCCGTTGAGAATGGGTGGGTGAGACCAAAACATCCAAAGCCGAATAAGATAAGGCTACACTTGCTTTGGCAAATGCCAATAGCAAAGCTATTAATGCTATTTTTTGTAGTGTTTCTACTGATGAATTTCATAGGATCTCTCATGTGAAGACAGCCAAAGAGGTGTGGACCATCCTCGAGACCACCTACAAGGGAACCAAGAAAGTCAAGGACACCAAACTAAAAATGCTCACTACTCAATTTGAGGAAATGAAGATGAGTGACAATAAGTCATTTGACTTATTCTATGGGAGGCTCAATGAGATAGTTATTGCCAAGCTCAATCTTTGAGAGAAGATTGAAGATGCCAAAGTGGTAAGGAAAGTCTTGAGATCCTTACTCGAAAGCTTCCGGGCTAAGGTTACCACCGTTGAGGAAAGCAAAGATTTGGATGAGAGCAAGATTCAAGATTTTGTTGGCTCTCTTCAAACTTATGAGCTCGGATTTCCCTCTCACAAATCTAGCAAGTCACTTGCTCTCAAAACTATAAATGAGAGAACCGGTGATTCCTCCAATGAGGATGATGTTGAAAAAGAGGTGGCCTATCTTGCAAAGAACTTTCGAAAGTTTCTAAAGATGAAGTACAATGGGAAGTCATTTGGTAAAGGAAAATTCTCATTCTCTAAGAGTGACAAAAGAGACTTCAAGAAGAAGGATGCAAAAGACTCATCATCATCCCAAGGGATTGTGTGCTACGAATGCAATGGTCATGGGCATCTAAAGAAAGAGTGTCCAAACTATTTGAGTGGAAAGGGTAAGGTGCTAGCAACTACCCTTAGTGACTCAAAGAGCTTAAATTTTGATGCAGAAAGAGAATGTGATAGTGATGGTAATTATTTAGCATTCATGGTGATTACCGCGGTTGATTCCAAAGTGGAATTGAGCGATTTGGTTAAAGAGCTTGGTGTTCACTCCGAAGGTGAAGAAGTTGAAGTTTCGGATGATGAGGATGTGTACCTCAATGAAGGTGATAAAAATATTCAAGAAGTATACGATGCATTGCTTGAAAATTGTGGCAAATATGCTAAGGTTTCCAAGAGAGCAGTCAAGAAGATGAAGAAAATTGAAGAAGAACATAAATCCACTCTTGTACAACTTAAAGATGCTAAGTGTGAAGTTGAAGAGTTGAAGGAAGAGTTGCTGAATGCCTACTCTAAGATCAAGTTTCTCGAACTTGAAGTGATTCAAGAAAATGTCAAAGTGGAATGCACACCACCAAGAAACTTGATAGTGTGCTTTCATCTCAAAAGCCTTTCACGGATAAGACTGGATTGGGCTACACTAGTGAAGAAAGTTCGAGTAGTGAACCCAAAAAGGAGATAAAGTTTGTGTTGGCAAAGAATGTAGAGAAGCCCAAAGTTGAGATCCCTACCGTTGAGAAGAAGGACATTGGTCCAAAACTAGAGACAAAAGGGAAGTCATTGCCTAAGAATCAAAGGAGACATTAAGTGAAGCATTTTTGTCATCATTGTGGCGTTCGAGGGCACACAAGACCAAATTGCTTCAAGCTTATGCTCTCAAGAGGGCTAATTCTCTACATGATCAAGGGAGTTCAAGAAGAATTCCAAAAGGAAAGCAAGCTAAGGGAGAAGATGAGGGTCAACTCATTGGAGATGTCATGGAGATGCTAAAAAACATTTCATCATGCCTAGCTAGCTTCATCCCAAAGTTTAAGAGTTATGTCAGTCGTATCCTTCCTTCTAAGGACTTCACCCAAAACACTCGTGCGGTGTGGGTGAAGAAGGGTACTCATGCATGATTACTCACGATGTCTATGCATTAATACTTCCAATGTATTAGGGTCATAGTTTCATGCATCATGGCATATGCATTCTTCTAGATTCAATGCTTCTTTCCTAGCATGTTTCTTTTATAGGTCTTTGTTTTGTTTGCCTTGTTTTGTTAATCTTACTTTATTGCTTTGTTTTTTAGTGAGTAAAAAATTCAAAAATCCATAAAAGGTTTTAAAAATCTCAAAAAGTTTGATCGCTTGTGTTGTGTATATCACATGTTGAGTTTGGGCTAGTACCTTTGTATTAATGGCGTAGTGCATTTACGAGCTTAGCTTGTTATGTATGCACATTTTTAAGTGTGAGAGAAATCTACAAATCTATGTTTGATTGTTGTAATTAGATCTTCAAGCTGGTCATGAATGATTAGTCAATAGTCTTGTTTGATTTTGATACATGCGTAGACTTGTTCCTATATATCTTCTCACATTTTATTTTATTTTTGGTCAAAAAGCTCTACAAACGTCAATCTCTAAAAAGAGAAAGAGCTGAAAAAGCCTTGCTTCAAAAATTAGTTTGACTAGGAAAAGGTGGAGCAAAATGTATTCAAATTGTATGATACCAAAGCCAAAGGCTTATCTCTCAAAGAAATATCAAAAAATATCATGGCATTGTTGCTCAAAAATTGAGTTGTGTTGATCAAAAAGTACAAAAAATAGAAGCCAAATGAAAAGCTTTCAATTAATATAAACATTTTGGTTTTAGGGGGGGGGGGGGTTATATATGTTCATTTCTACTAGTGAGATAGGTCACTTGACTTCGTGCTATTTGTGCATGACTTGATTGAATTGATCATTGAAGCTTCATTCTAGACTATAGACTAGTTCATACTTGATTCACACACACAACACACAAGTCTAATGTTCAGTGAATGCCTATTTCATTTGTGTGATTGTACGTGTTCAAATGTGTTTTGTGTATGCTCAATTACTTGATGATCAAACCCAAAAAGATTTTTGAGTGGTTTATTTGTTTTTGAAAGTGTTTTTGTGTATCACTTGTGTTTTGAAAGTTTTTCCAAAAAGCCAAATTTGTTTTGTTGAAAAACTCTTGTATAAGCATTTTCGCGAGTAAGGTTTCTTGCACCCAAGTTGCGAAAATGAAGAAGTGAATTTCTAATTCTTCCAAATTTTTACACAGAGAGTCTTGCGACTCCCTCGCGAGTCATTCACAAGAAACAGCTTCTCGCGAAACTTGCCTTCTGTATTTGAGGCATTTTGTGAGAAACTCGCAAGTCCCTCTCGAATACCTATCCCACGAAATGAGTGGATTTTTAGTTTTTAAAGAGGCACACAGTGATAGTTTTTCAAAATCTCTATTTTGCCTCCCTCATGTCTCTCTCAACCCAAAACACCATTTTCTCTCAAATCTCAACCAAAACTCATTGGATTTCATCCCTAAGACTTCTCTAAGGTATGTTTTAACACTTTTTATCTTTTAAATCCTTAGATTAAGTCTTAGATTCTTAAAATTCTAGGGTTGGGGTTATTTTGAATGGGGTTAGGAAAATTTATTTTGTGTCAAATCTTTTTACTTTTTTCTTGCTTGGGCTATGTCCCATTGTGTTTGCTAATATTTTTGTTGGCCCCTTGTAGCATTTTAACATGTATTTAGGCAAGATTTTCATGTGTTCATGCATTGTTTAACATATATGTGTAGTGTGTGCACTCTAAGTATTTGATAAAATGCCTATATGGTATTTTTTTCATTCTTTTGGAGTCCAATGAGTACCAATTTTTGGGGATTACCATGATTATTCATGTTTATCATGTTTTGATCATTGCTTGTGTGTTTTACATACTTTGCCCTATGAGTGCTTGCTCGTGCATTGATCATGCATCTCACATGCACACTAGATGCACCTTTGATGCACACATTCTAACACGTGACATCTTTTTGCATTCATTCATGCTAGTTAAGTCTTTTTAGACTTTTTAGCACTTATAACATGTTCTTGTGTCTATGTTATGCATGTTTATTTCCATTTTAGGACATTTTTCTCAATTTGTTCTTGTTTTATGGACTAACTTATATCTAATCAAGTTTATTACCATGTTTGTGTATGGTTTGTGTGTTTGTTCATTGTTGTAGATGTCTCCTCGTAAGATAGTTGCAAAGAAATCAGCAAAGCGTCCTCATCATTCCCCCAATTCATTCAGAAACGAAGATGCTAACAATGCCTACATCGATTACTACAAGAATGTTGTGATTACCATGGAAAGGGGTGTGGACCTTGAATCCTTAGAGAACACATTCGTTCCAGAGGTGTTCAAGGAGAGGACATGGACCAAATTGCTAAATCCTTCAAGTGATGTGTATGAGTGCATCATGAAGGAATTCTTTGCAAATGCATTTGTGGAAGATGACCATATCAATTGCTGGGTCTGGGGGAAAGAATTCAACGTATCCAGGGAGTCAATCCAAGAGTTGTTAGAGATTCGTCCGATGACTTTGGATACCTCTCTACATTATGATGAGAGAAAAGATAAGCTTGAACCTTTTGTGCAAATCCTTAGAGGCCAGCTCAATCCTTGCACATAACTGACTTTTATTTTGAGATGAGGGCTTTGGCTTCCATCATGATCTTCAACCTCTATCCGGTGAAGAACTCGACAACCTTGTCGCGACCAAGGACGATTTTTCTCCATGATCTCTTCACTCACAAAAAGATTGATATTTGTGGTCACATCTACCACCTCTTTGCCAAGTGCATTTAGAGAAGAAAGACAAGGATGACTCTACCATTCCTAAGCCTTGTCATGTCCCTAATATCAAAGGCAAGGGTAAAGATTCCAAGTGGACTTCCTATCATGTCAAGGGAAGAGTCAATTAGTGAGCACACTATGAACCGGAGTGAAGCTCACATTCCTGGTCTAGAAAGAGAAGTCGGTGTAGCACAAGTTCAAAGAGAAGGAGCTGAAGCTAAAGGTGCAGCACTGAAGATGAGATTGATCAGTTCATTCATGAACCAGAGGATGTTCCACATCTATCTTCTCAAGCACAAGCTAGAGTACCCGATTGCCTTGGTTTGCAACTAGGAAGGGTAGAACAAATGCATGCTATGCTGAATGCGCACATTGACTACTCCACGAGACAGTTTACATACCTCTAAGGGCAAATCACCACCCTATCTTCTTAGATCCAAGACTTGGAGAAATCAGACTTAGAATCCGATGCATTCTAGGATCTTTGGCCATTTCGGTCAAAAAGGGGGAGTAGATTAGCTCAAGGGGGCGTACAGTTTAAGGGAGAGTACTAAAACCATTGATTCATTGGATTATTTTGGTGGTTTATGCTTTTATTTACAGTGCTTTAGTTTAAAACTTTCGGTACTTTAGTTTAAAACTTAGTTTTTCTTTAGTACTATGTGTACCTTGGTTTTTATAGCCGTTTCTTGATGCTTTTAGTTATCACTTGCTTCTCACTTTAGTTTCTTTAATGCATCATGGTTTGTTGGATATGTAATTAATTTTTGCACTACTTTTAATTGCTTGTGTGTCCGGATGATCATTTACTAGTTAGATGTTCATTGTTGTCATTCCTTAATGATTGTTCCTATATGATCAAGTTATGCTATTTGTTCCCATATCTTGTGTTTATCTTGATCGCATTTTACTTGTTCTTTATACATGCTTCGTATTCTACTTGTCTCATATTTAATGAAGTTATTTGTTATGTGCAAGTGTTTCAAGATACAGGTGTATATGGTACAAGTGCTTCACAAGTTTTAGATTTAGGTGTGAGTGAGTTTTGTCTCTGTTCCCAAACTCACGTTTAAGTCTAGAGTCTATTTATGGGTTTTGTCACGGAATAGCCAAAGTGGGAGATTGTAAAGTTATGATTTCCAACTAGCCTTTGTTGGCTTTAATTCCGTGCCAATTTTAATTGTAATTTCTTCAATCATTTCTCTGTATTTATGTGGGTTTATTTGTAAGGGATGAGTGTGAGAGATTGGTGAAGAATCAAGCGTTAAAAGAAGAATTAGTGCAATTCGCGAGTAGCTCATGAGAAGCTCGCCAGTAGAGTAACCCGCAAAAGGTCACGTGTGAAGCACATGACTAAAGCTAAAAAGTCATACCAAGCTGTCAAATTTGCGAGTACTTCACGAGAAAGGCCATATCGCGAGGTACCTACAAAACTCTTTATTTGGCAAAAAGAAAAAGTGCTTTATCAAATTCTTTACCCACACTATATATACCCTCATTACCCACGAAATGTAAAGAGTGCTTTTTAGAGAGAAAACTATAGCAAAAACACTTGAGAGTTAGAGATTGTCATACCCATAATCATCTACACATTTTCTCTTAGTTTTCCTCTACTCCTACATCTCCATCTCTACATCCTTAAGAGGTTCTTAGCCCAAACACTTACCTCACCTAATCTGAGTGCTGAGTTAAGTTTTGGTGGCTTTGAGAAGTATTGGAAGAAGCCATTAAGTGGCAGATGCAATCGGGCTGAATTGCGGGATCCAGAAAGTTAGTGAAGACAAGATTCCGAAAAGTCCGTTGGTAGTAGGAGCTTGGAGGGCTCAAGTACATTGGGTAGACTAGACTTGAAGGGTCTTTTGTTATTCATGTACTCCAACTTATTCACTAGTGGATCGATTTCGAGTTGAAGGGTCGTGGAGAGGTTTTTTTCCTAGTTCTTCGGTTTCCTCTTCGATAACACGTCTTGGTGTTATCTTGTGTTTGCATATCTCTTCCCTAGTCTTTAAGCTTTTCCTTTATTGTTCATTGTGGTTGAATATGGCTTAGAGTAGTGTGACCGGTCTATTGCGCTCATTTACTCTTGCTCCGCACTTTGATAAGTTAGAGTAAAAGCAATCTAGCCGTAATTTTTAATTTGAGGTCTGAACAAACTTTAGTGTTTTCACACTAATTGAGTTTTCATTTGTGTTTGTTGTAGATTGTTATGCTTTCGGTTTTGTTTTTGGTGTTATTTATTGTTAGGATTTAGGTTTTGTTTTGGGATTTTTGTAGAGAGGTTTGGCTGCTGTTTTGTGTTGGTGAAAAATGGAAAAAGGTGGGATTTTTCCAAGTTTTTTGGGTTTTGCTTTTGGTTATGTTCCCTTTTTATTTGCTGGCTGTATGGTGGCTGGGATTTTCGGGTTGGTGATGATAGAGATCAGGGAGAGGTGATGGAAGGAAAATCAAGATCATAAAGGGGAAAGGCTGAGGTTTAGCCGTAGGAATGGGTAGGTTTCTTGGGCTTATGCCTCTCAAGGGGCTGCTGCTGATTGTTCTTGTCTCTTTTTTTGGACTCAAAGAATTTTGTTTTTTTTTTTGTTTTTTTTTTGTTTTTTTGGCATTAAGAAGGCTGCCACCACAGCCCTAACGGAATTGGATAGGAATGAGAGTCGTGCAAACAATTGGGACATACCTTGACTTATTTGTAAAATGAACTATACACTAAACCTGGACTGCAGTGCACTTAAAGAACTATATGAACTTTAAATCAATAGTTAATAATTTACAGTAAAATATTGCCATGTCTATTAATTAAAAGAAATTAACTTGATTTTTTAAATAAACCACATGTATGACCTAATAAAAAAATAGATGGACCAAATTGACACGCAATTTATGAAAATCACTTAAATTTCTTGATCAATTTTGGCGCATGATCCTTACTATCATGCTTGATTAAAAAATCTCAAGATGGTACCAATTTTCCATGAAAAATCATACTAAAATTTTAGCGCGCTTTCCATAGCAAAATTATGTACTTTTTTCACAATTAAAATGCAACACGAGTAATTTTATTCAATTAGTGATATCTCATTCCAATCAAGTCTGATTTTTGCCTATGACTAGTCAAATTAAAGAGAATTTCATAATCTTAAATGTAGCACCAAAATTAATCCAATCACATGGTTAAATTTCAATTTAAACTCAATTCAATTTAGTCAACCGCATAAAAACTGATAAAAATCAACAACAAAAAAATGAGGTTTAACCATTAAAACCATGAAATCCTTTAATTCAGAGCTAAAACTTCTATAGAAATTTAGAACCAGACAAAATATGATATCAATACACACACACAAACATATATATATATATATATATAATGATTTTGTATAGTCCAACACAAATTAAATCATACTACCTTAGTTAGTTTAAACTTATCTCATTCTTAAACTTATCCCTTATTCTAAGTTCAATTTGACTATGATATGTTACACTTCAATCCATGATACTCCTTAAATTGATAGAAATAACATAAGAAATATAATAGATAAATAAAATAGGAAAGCAACTGAGCCTTTCTTTTGTACTTTAAAACAAATCCTCAAATGGATACTATAAATTATACCATTATAATGATTCTTAAATAATATATATTTAAATATTCACTATTATTTCTCAAAAAAAATATATTCATTATTAGCTCTTTTAAATACTCCATCAATTTTCCTTTTTCTTCCCTCTAAAGTGCGTATTATTTTCCTTCTAAATTATTCCTAAGAGGCATATTTTTTTTAAAAATTTTTATAGTAACCTAAAAGAATTTTTTTATTTTTTTTGGATGGGAGGGGGGAGTAACCTAAAAGGCATGATTTAAAACAATTAATTTCTACATACAATTTCCCTTCTGGTGTAATTGGGGGCAAAAAAAATTGTTCCGTACTTATTTATTTCTTCTATCTAATTAAAAAAAAAAAAAAAAAAAAACCCATAAAATTCTCATTTATGAAGGCAATTATTTTCTCCCATAAAAATTTTTGGGAAAAATAATAATAATGAATATGGAAAGTCTCAAAATTTCCATAAACCCATATAGTAGCCCAAAAGTCCTCAAATTAGACTTGCTATTAAGTTACCACATTGGATTCGATGAGTTTGTTGAAAATATATATCATCACATTAACTATGCAACTTACCAATTACAAATACATTTTTCAATTACCAAAACATACAAGGTCTCTTCCTCTTTCCCAACCTTTCCCCTCCCTCAACACTTATGTATCATATATACCTTTTTCCCTTCCCCTACATATTTTTCATAGTTATATATGTTCTCTTTTTATCTCTCTTAAAACCAATAAGCTTAGTATTTGTGATGGAAAATTTTAATTATCACTACATGCTTATTTTTTATATCTTCTATCAAAGATACCTCTCTCTCTCTCACTCTCTCTCACACATTTTGATTTCTCTATAATCTTTATCTTTTATTTGTTTTAATCATTTGTGTTAAGCTTTTTACAAGTTATAGAAGTTCTTGAATTAATTAGAATGGAGAAAGTTAATACAAGAAGATTGATAAGTATTGTCAAGATAATAGTAACAGTCACCACCGCACACCCTTAGTGCAATGGTCACTCCACAAGTACAAGTGCGTGTGGAGTGTGGGGGGCAAGGGCCGGGGTTCAAGTCTCTAGGAGGGAGCTTCACACACATATACACTTAGATTAGGCTAAAGTAGAGTTCTATCTTGTAAAAAAAAAAAAAAAAAAAAAAAAAAATAGATAATAGTAACAATCTTTTGTGTTAGAAAATCAATTTCAATAACATTCCTCAAAGAACCAAAACTATTAAAAACAGAATTGCTACCATAAATTTTTTTTCTTTAGAATAATAAATGATAAATGGCTATTGGGTTGTCTATTTTCTTTGTAAGTAGTTGTTTCTTGTCATTTTAGGTGATGTATTACTAATCAAATTCTCTTACATTATTTTGCTTTTTGATCACTAATTTTTTTTTTTTACTTTCACATAGGTCACACTTTTTAGCAAGTGTTCTTGATCATATATATATTCGTCTATTTGGATTCTTTCCTTGGCAATTCTACAATCAACAATGCATTACTCTTGCAGTATAATTTATAGTTTATTGCATTGATTGTTGACATATGATAATTTATAATTCAAGATGTTTCTCTCTTCCTTCTTACTAGGACGTATTTTACAACTATTATCATATTGTACACCACAATATGAATTGGATCTGTAGTTAATTTTGTTTTTTAGGCTTGGTGCACCACAAACAAGTTTGCTCTTCTTCGAAGTTTTCTTTTGTTTTCTTCTACTACTATTTTCTTGGCTGATTTGTTAAAATATAAAAATTGTGTTTGGCTTCATCTTGCTAGGTTCTTTTTTCATGATCATTGGTTTATATGCTATTAGTTAGGCTAAAGCTGAAGACTTGGGAGAGATCAAACAAGATACAGTTGTAGAGCTACTACATGAATCTTTTAGAGAACAAGAGTATTAAACGTATAAATTTCTTAGTAGCTCAACATAATGAGGTGACTCCATGGTATACAAAAACAAATATGAACATGTATAAATATTCTATCATGAATATGTTTGCTTTCCCCTACCCCTTTTATGTTATTTATTAATTGATTAAGATCAACTACACATTTAGCTTCCTCAATTTTTCACATTTTTTAAATTGTGTGGAAAGGAAAAATATAAATCAATATATGTTTTGGGGAGAAATTTTTTTGTAATAGTTGATTCTCATATATGAGTTTAATGATTATCAAAATATAAATTCTTACAACTTTGTTTAATAGTTCTTAACTTCTTATGTGATAAAATGGAAACAAAGTTTGGATAAATTCCTCATGAACTTCTCCAAAAATTCAAAATAATGTTTACTTTTATATGAAATCATCAAGATTCATTTTCATATTCTAATAAAAATTATACATTCTCTATTTTTTTTTTTTATTGTGTTGCATTTTGATGCATATCTCACTACTATAACGTATTACAAAATATCTTGCCATATATAATAATTGAAAGTAAAATGCAAAATGTTTCCTTGCAATATATATATATATATATATATATATATGACGTCAAATTTTCCAACGCATTGCTCGGGTCTACGCCTAGTAACACTTAAAAGCCAGCGAACAACATTAGGGATCGTAAAATTTATAGGTCTTTGACGATGGGAGAACTCCCACATAACAAAGTGGGAAAAAAGACTTGTTTTAGTTTTTCCACATTTTTTATTTTTTATTTTTAATAATTCGATAGTTGGGAGAATGGGTATTTGAACATTGGATGTCTCATTTGGAGACAATAAGAAATACCAACAAATTGAGCTAGCTCTTGGTCTTGGTAGTCTTTCCACTCATTTGCAAACAATTGGCTGGTACAACGATATTAAGATTGTTTCTCTAATTTTTGCGAGAGATAGTTTTGAGAGAGAAAGAGAGAGAGAGAGAGAGAGAGATTTGGGCTACTTGAGATAGCTTTTGTGCCACTATTGTCTCTGTATTTTCTTAATGAAACTTTTATCTCGTCACTGTCCATGAATGTGGGCAACAGGGCCGGCCCTAGGCTTAGGCCACTTAGGCAATCGCCTAGGGCCCCTTACTAGAGAAAGGCCCCCAAATTTTGGGACAAAAATTGAGATATATATATATTTTTTAAATATTTTTTTTTGAGATATATATAGGAAAAAAAAAAATAGTTTTACATTTTTCTTCTACTTTTAAAAAGTACCAAAGAATTGAGTAATGCTAGAGATATTACAATTTTAAATACATAGGGCTTACAAATATGTGTTACTAATTACAAGAAATAATTTAAATAAGAAAATACTATAAATTTTACTTTAAAACCTTTATACAAATTGATGTGACAATTAATATGATTTGTAGACGTCAACAACCTACTAAATACATTTTTAAATTACTTAGTGATACATCTTTATAAACATCATATTGTAAAATTTATAATATCCCTAACATCATTCATTCAAATATTTGTTTATCATCTTCTTGAAGTGTCATTAATCAAATTCATTGCTATAACATTTGTGTGTGTTTTTTAGTAAAATTTGTTATAGTTTTAGAATTTCTTAAAAAAAAAATTACAAGATAAAAAGAATGCATTTTTTTTATAAAGAAATTATGATATTGAAAACTAGTTAAATATTATTTAATTAATAACAAAAAGGCCCATTTAGATATATCGCCTTAGGCCTCAAAGTTTGTTGGGTCGCCCCTAGTGGGCAATTTACAATTCACATATATTCTTGTATTCATCGTATATGTTTGTTGAGGTATTCTTTTCACTACTATTATTGGCAAATTGGTATGAATCCTGGATGGGTGTGTTATTGCACAACATTCATCATTCATCTGGGTTCTGTTGGCAGTTGGTTGTGAATCTTGTGATAGGTTTTGATTGGAGAATGATCCTTTAATGAACATCATGCATGCTTAAATCTTTTACATCACAACCGCAAGTGATATACACCAAGCACTGTGCTCAAGCAGATTACGTTAGTCTCAATTTTATTGAAATATATCCAATTCAATAACAGAAGTCGGAAGATATGTGAAGGGAGAATTGAATGTTATACACTTGACGAGAGAAAAGTCATCACTTCTAGTTCAGTGGGATGCAAATAAATCAACTGATCCTGTTTTTATAAATGAAAGCAAAATATGAGTTCTTGGTTCCTCCAAGAAATCATATTTTGCTTTCATTTCCAATTTCTATATCTATTTTTTGTATCCATTTTCTTTTTTCTTTTTCTTTTTTTTGAGAAAGAGAAGTAAATCATCAATAAAACTAGACCCCAAGGTTGGAAAGTACAAAAGAAGAAATGGCTGGAGGAACATACTCCGTCCAAGCCTCAGAGGGAAAATATAATCTAGCTCTCTGGGCTAAGGCATGCGCCACCGCATTACCTTGCCTACCAACATGAGAGAAAGAACAACTCACAAAAGAGTCTAAATGAGACATAATGTCTTTTAAAATATGACCACCCTGGAAATGAGACGAGCACCTATCCTGAAGAAGCTTAATGACCGAAGAAGAATCACCCTCAAAGATTAAGTTATGGAAGCCCAACTCAGAGGAAAACAGCACCGCACGCCGAGCAGCCAGAATCTCCACCAGCTCCGCTGATTGAGGCTTCACGATTTTTTCAGAAAGGGCAGCCAACACCGCACCCTCTGAATTACGAACCACCACTCCAAGCCCTGCACAGTCTGACTCCCCAAACAAAGCACCATCAAAGTTAACCTTCACAGCAAACTCACACAGTGGTTTCCATTTAACAACACCCGCAATGTTACGAGCAGGAGGCCGTCGTACACCATGGCTAGCTGCATAATTTTGGAGATAAGATTCTGCAAACACAGCAATCCGGTTTAGAGGAACGGTGACTACTTGAAGCCGAGACTTATTTCGGTGATGCCACACAGCCCAAGCCGTTACTGCAAACAGAGGAAGTAACTTCGGTCTTGTCTGCACTAGGCGAACCAAATCAGAGAAGGAACCCGCAACAACAAAGTTGTGATCCAGCCAACCAAAAGACCTTAGCCACACCTGGCGAACCTTGACACAACCCCACAAGGCATGCATAACATCCTCCGATTGCTCAGAGTAGAGAAAACAGACACTTTCAGCAATAATGGTTCTTTTCAAAAGGTTCTCCTTTGTAGGAAGCGCATTGGAACAACACTTCCATAGGAAGTGTTTAATCTTTCCCGGGACATTTAACCTCCAAACTCCCTTGGGTATCCTATTTGGCACTTGATTCTTTTTTCTTTTCTTTTTTTATTTTTATTACAAACTTTGGTACTTGAATCTTACATATGAAAAAAGGCTACTTATCTCACTGATATGCTCACAATCTTCAATTATTATTATTTTTTTTTAATGAAAGTGCCACTGAACTCACTTTGTTGAAAATGAAAATGCCAAAAGTTGTTTTTTCATATTCTGTTTTCATTCTTACATTTTTGGGTATTGAAAAAAAAAAAAAAAAAAAAAACCAAACAAGTTTTTCACTAGTGGATCTCATAGAAAATAGGAAATAAAAACAAAATACACCCTGTTTTAAGAAAAACCAAACATGGTCAGAATCCACGTTTATAGTTTTGATACATAGAGAGGATTACCTTGTTTAGGCAACCGAAGGGAGATTAACCTGATTAACTTGAAGTTAATATGTAAAGATGAGAAGTTTCTGGTAACCACTGTATTTTAAAGGTTCAATTAAAAAGAGTTGTGCATTATCTATTCTAGAAAAGAAATTAAAAAGGTCTTTATTTATTACAGCAATTGCAGAAAAAAGAGTTTTTGGAATTGGAGACGCTCATATGTTAAAGGATCTGTAATGCAATGTATAAAATAGTAAACAACGATACTAACTGATTTTGTGAGTTTGAATTTGAGTGTTTGTTAAGTCAGCCTTGAAAGCTCAAATAGTGTGAAAACACTATAGCTTGTTTAGACTCCCAATTTTAAATTACGGCTTAATCGCTTTTACTCTAACTTATCTAAGTGTAGAACAAGAGTAAATGGTGTGCAATTAACCAAAGCAACTCTCTAAGGCATAAGCATATACAATAGACAATAAATGTAAAGTTTAAAGAGTAGGGGAAGAAAGATGCAAATACAAGATAACACCGAGACGTGTTATCGAAGAGGAAATCGAAGTAATCGGTAAAAAACCTTTCCGCGGCCCTCCAAGCCAAAATCGATCCACTAGTGAATAAAGTTGAAGTACACGAATATCAAAAAGACCCTCCAAGCCTAATCTATCTAATGTACTTGAACCCTCTAAGTTCCAGCTACCATCGAGCTTCTCCGAGCTATGTCTTCACTAGTTATCGGATCCTACAATTAGCTCCAAATTGCATCTGCCAATCAATGGGTTCTTCCAATGTTTCCCATAGGCACCAAAACTTCTCACAACTCTCAGATTGGGTGAGAAAAATGTTTGGGCTAAGGACCTCTCAAGGATTTGTAAATGGAGAGGGTAAGAGTAGAGGAAAACTTTAGGAAAATGGTGTAGATGATTGTGGGTGAACAATCTATAACTCTTAAGTGTTTGGCTAGGGTTTCTCCCTCAAAAGTTCCTTTATAAAAACTCCTTCTGCATCTAACAATTTCGTGGGTAATGTGGACTTATGTATAATGTTGGTAAAGAAATGAGAAAACACACTTTAAAAAAGCTCCAGGAAATAAGTTTCGCGGTCAGTACTCGTGACTTGGCCTGAGTCGCGAAATTACTCGCGAAACCCAGCCTGTCATGAGTCTCTTCAGATTTCAACATGTGCTTCTCATGTGGTCTTTTGTGGTTTGGCAATCGCGAGCTAATCGTAAAATCCTCTTCTTCACAGAATCTTCACCAAACTCTCACACACAAGCCTTATACTATCCTCTAATTGGACAATTGGAGCAAGGTGGAGACCAAATGCCTAGTTTGGTTCAGAAATCTGAAGACTTGATTAGAGGAGAACAACAAACACAACCAAAGCACCAGTGCAACCTTTTCAACAACAAAATTATTGTCCAAGCATGAAGGACTAAAAGTTTGGGGTTTGGGTTTCATATGCTAGCCTAAAAGTTTCATATGCTCAGTTGGAATAAAATATGGAGGCCAAAATCTGTTTGGGTTTTGGGTTTTAATGAGTAATTATTAAGTACGCTTGAAGAACAACCGATGTGGTGCTCCAAACAAATAAAAACAAGCTACCTAATACAAAAGTATAACATAAGTTCAAAAAGTCATGTGAAAAATGGTGGATTTTTTTTTTTCTTTTGTATTTGTATTTGGTGGCTTGTTTATATTAGTTCGGAGTATCACAACTGTACTCTAGGAGTACTGAATAATTTTCCTGATTTTGACAAGCTTCCTTGATTAATAAAGCTTTGTTTGCTAAGCAGTTTTGGACCCTTGTTGCTAATCCTAATTGTTTAATGAATAACGTTTTTAAACAAAAAAAATATTTTTACCACAGCACTGCACTTAGTGTGTACCAATAGCTCTTCTTAGCCTTGGGGTAGTATCCGTTGGTTTAGAGGGACACAGTTAACTGGGGTTAAGTGGGGACTTGGAAATGCAATTAACATTCCAATTGTCCATTTTCTTTGGCCTAGTTCTAGAACTGAGAACAAGGGCATAGAGGTTGAGCAACTTGTGTGGCTAATCAGATGGACAAAACCGCTGGTAGTGGAATCAGCAAATAGTCTTGTCCTTGTATGACACTCTTTTGCCAAACTCTATTCTGCAGAAGCCTTTTCAAGATTTGGTTAGCAAGATAGAATATTCTGGCCTTGCGCTAATTCAGGTTCTTTAGAGGCTACGATGGGATTTAATTAGATCCCAAGGTTTAGGATAGAACCTGGAAGTTTAACATCCCCTACAAGATAACGGTTTTTACTTTAGAAAATCTAGATGTATATTATGCCTCTGAGACCTCAACTCAACAGGAAGGGAATTGTGTCCTCTGTGTAAGGCTCATGAGGAAACTCTTGATCATATTTGAATCATATGTCTTTTGGCTTGGGTTGTGTGGTTTGGTTCTGTATTAACAATAGATAACTTGGTTCCTAAACTCATTAAAGCTTTGGGTCTCTACCAGCTTGTCTAGCAATTCACTGAAAGATGCATTTTGGATGATTTTTCTATAATCTTTGTAGCTACTATCTGGTCTTTATGAAAACTCTGATGTAAGGCAGCCATCAAAGGTGAATAGGTAATATAGTTTCATCAACTAATGTCTAATGTATGGTCATTATAAGTAATCTATATGCAGGCAGGGGATTGCTGAGGCCACGGAGGCTAGAGCTCCAAATAAGCTGGTTTGCAATAGGCTCTCACTTAAAAACTGTGTTGGGTGGCAGGAGGATGCATGTAAAGTGAGTGGTGGTGCTTAGAAGGGATCCAGTTTTGTTGGGAAAGACAGGGAAGGCAGAAAGATGCTGGCTTGTTGCCACAGTTGCATTGCTGACCCCAAGATTGGCATTAATGCTTGGCTGTCAGGTAAGCATTAACTTTGGGTTTGAGTGTAGGTTTCCATTCTAGGCTTCTTTTGACTACTTGTACTGAATGGATGCAACTGCTATGTGGGATTAGAAGGTGCAGTTGGATGTTAGAACCTGGGTTTGAAGACGTTGGGATACTACAAACACAGTTACAACAATGCAGGTTTAGATTCATTAGTCAATTGGTGTTGGTTGAAGTCAGACAGCATGCAAGGCTTCTAGTAGCTTTGTAGTGTGAGCTAGAAGATAGTGTAATGTGGTCTGAGCCATCTGCTGACTTTGTTTTGCAATGCTATTTTGTTCTTCCTAGATTCTCTCTATTGTATTAAATGGGAATAAAAAGGAAAAACACTCAATACAAGGATCCAAGTTTCAAGTAACTCCTCAAATTGTAAATGTCATCATTTACTTTGACTTATAGTGCATAGTTTTTACATTTAACCATGCAATAAATCTAAAAGGAACCATTCAACAAAATAAAACTTTTCTCCCATGTACCAAACAAATTAGGTCAGAAATAAGTGCACAAGCATATTTTAATCCTGATACACCCAATTCCACCCCCAAAATAAGAAAATATATATATAATTACAGAAAGAAGCAAAATGAGAGACATGAGAAACTGAGCATAAGGAAAATTCATAACTCTGGCACGTATAAAGAGAAACTCTAGTATAAGATTGATCATTAACGCATTTTAAAGACCTTCCAAATTCCCCAAAACCCAAGACTTTCCGAAATGATACAAGAGGTTCACAAACACACAAGATTGCTTTTTAAATATTTAAGCACTCTAGAGTTACAGGTTGAGAAATGATACAATAGATTCACAAACACATGAGAATTCCTTAGTTTTTAAGCATCCTAGAGTTACAGGTTGGCAAAGGACAATACTAGGATACACAAGTTGCATCTATTGATTCAGAAGGCCTCTTGTATGATTAAGCATTTTCATTGAAATGTGAACCAAGCAGCATTGAACTTAGAGGGAACAAAAGAGGATACTCAAAACTTGAAAAGATCACAGTACATTCAAGTATGTTTTCCTGAAAGCCTGCAGCTCTAAAAACTAAAAAAGTAGCAAAACACAAGGAAAATTAACAATCTAATTGATCTTTCTCTTCAATATTCATGTCGTACTAACACACCTTCATAACACAACAGAGTTGATAATTTAGTAAATAAGAACAAAATCACACAGAAATACGTTTGAGAGTGAAGATCTCCTTGCTCGCACTCGCACATACCACAGAAACATTTCATTTGAGCTTTAACTTGTCAAGAAGTCCTAATGAGACCAAAACAGGAAAAGAAACCACTTGTGAAAACAATTTTACAAGAAGACTGATAAGGAAGTAAAAAGCATATATATATATGTGTGTGTGTGTGTATGGTCTTGCTTAACCCGATTCACAATTTTAGGATGTGATTAATAGCTGGTTGGTCATATCCAAAACAGGGTGTTAAAGGGATTTTAATTTTAAAAAAATATATTAGAGAAAAAATAAAGAGATAAAAGTAGGTAAACACTACAAAGATAAATGAAAGATGTGAGAGTGAAGAGAGAGACATACCCATGCTTAGCATTCACGGAATACCAAAAAAGGGTTGAAGGACATTCTTAGTGTCGGGACAGTCCCACTCCAGCGATTCCCACCATATGCCGCCCGATGAATAAATCAAAACGTGTTGAAGAGAAGGGGGAGCAGATAGTTGTCCATTACTAAGACGAGGCAGAGAGAGAGGGAGTCTCTTTACCTTTGGACATTCACGTAACTCAATCATTTCAAGAGAATCACAAACTATTACTTTATTGCTACTACAGATGGTCTTCAGTTCCGGTAGGTACCGTAATTCTAAAACCCTCAAATTGGGGAGAGTGATTTTGTTAGTGTCCATTCCTTCCTCCTCTTCTTTTATTTCTTCTTCAAATTCATCACTTGCTTCTCCTATTATTTCCTCTACTTGCTCACATCTGTAGACCCTAATAATTTCCAGGTTGTGTAGGTGTAGCAGCAACCCAGGTGGAAACAACTTCTTTATCTTAGAACACATGCATAAATAAATTATTTTGAGAGAGGAAAAGGTGTCAGATGGGATCCATGTCGATGCAGCTTTCTCTTTCCAAAATAATACGCGTAAGTTATCCAAATTTAAAAGCTCTAATCTCTCTAGAGTTTGAAGAAGAGGAAGGGTACAAGAAGAAGAAAAAGAAAGAACGTGCTCTATTCCTCCACAACGATTTAGATGTATACGTTGTAATTCACTTGTGTGGTTCAAAGATGGAACATCGCATAAACTTTTTAAATCGTGACATACTGCAATTTCTACGGATTGCACGTCTTTCGGTAGCACTAGGGCATCTCCTCTTCTTAAATTGCACCCTATTATATTTACTCCTTTGCCGACCAATCTATATGGTGAAATTCTGAAGCCCTCCCCCCACTTCCCCGCTCGAATTTGGTAACATGCAAGTCGCCTGTTCTCTAAGGATCTGATATACAGACTGAACTTGTCTGCGTCATCAAAAATGCCTGCAAAAGCTTCCAATTCCTTTAAGCTTGCCATCTCCTCTTCGTTCACTATTGTTGCCATCGAATGCCAATAAACTATGAGGTACTGTAAATGAGAGATTTTCGGTAAAATCCCAAGTGGCATGACTTTTAGTTCACTCGCATTCAAATTGAGGAATTTTAAGTTGACCAACATTTCTAAACCATCAGGTACTTCCGTAATTCCTGCTCCCTCAAGGTCTAACTTCCTCAATGCTGTAAGTTTTGCTAATGAAGGCACCTGCTTCAAGTTTTCACACCATCTAAGCCTTAATGTAGTAAGATTCTCCAAGCTAAAGACAGAATTCGGCAGAGATTCAATAGCAGTATCTGATAAATCAAGAACCTTGAGCCTACGCAAATGCTCAAACAAAGAATCTGGGACATTTTTTAATGATTTGTTACCTTGTAGCAACAAGGTTGAAAGGTTAGGACACCTGGGTGATACATTAGAAGGGATTGTTGATATGTCCTTGTACATCAAAGAAGCCTTTACAAGATCCTCTCTCCATTTTCCTTCATCTGAAAAATCTTCCAATCCCAAGTGACCTTCTACCATAAATTCAGGACTTGCAACCTGGAGGACCATGTCTCTTACCAAATCATGCATCTTCACAAAATTATCATTTCCACCTTCCAATAAGCAAGCATTTTCAAGTTTACTCAATATTGAATAGCCCCTATCAAACTCCGCTTGCCTATTCTTCATTCTTTCAATAATTCCCTCATCAATCAAATGTTCTATCAACTCTTGTTTGTCAATCTTGAAGTCTTCAGGGTATAGTGCACAATGCAAGAGACACTGTTTAAGTTTCTCACCTTTCAATCGTTCATAACTAAATTTAAGCGTCTCAAGCACCTGCTCCTCTCTATTGTTGGTCCTTATTACTGATGTCCTTAACTCTTCCAATGCATCTCTCCACTCATAATCATTGATTAAGGGTTTGAAACTTGCAGCTATTGTAACAATTGCAAGAGGCAATTGAGCACATCTTTCAAGAACCTCTTTTGCCATTGGTTTCAAATTTGGAATATTAAAAACATCACGCTCCATTTTATCCAAAAACAACTTCTGTGCCTCCTCTTTTGAAAGAAGCTCCATTTTAATATCCTTACAACTCATTCCTCGACAAACGTCAAGAAGACGAGTTGTCAATACTAATTTGCATCCATTTGCTGAAGTAGGCTCTGGAATTCCTACTTTTTCAAGAGCAAATGCTTCCCACATATCATCTAAGACTAGCACATGTCTATTCTTATCTTCCAATTTTGCCTTTAACTTGGCAGCCCTTTCTCTTACATCCTCAACTTTTGCGAGATTTAAATCCAACTTGCGTGCAATATCATGTTGTAATTGGATAACATTTAAAGACTTTGATACAGTGACCCAAATGACACTATTAAATTTGTTTTTCTCTTTTAATAGACGATTATTGATGTGCTCCATGACAGTCGATTTCCCTATACCTCCCATTCCATAAAGGCCAATCTTTCTAACATCATCATCCAACACCCATGCCCAAATTTCTTCCATTACTCTTTTAGCAGTGCTTTCCCCAATCAAAGTTGGTGTTGACATTATTTCTCCATTGCTTGGAGGTGGATCAATGACCAAACTATCAGTGAAAGCACCCCTTTGATAAAGTTCTTCCACCTCTCCTATCTTCTTCAAAGCAAGTTTTCCTATGCGTGCACGTGAGAAACACTTCCCTTCTCTAGCTTCGCGTTCAATGGCTTCTATTTCATCATTCATCATTTCTACATCTTGGATCCATCCTTGAACTTCTTCCTTTGGTGTCTTTCCTGGAAGAAGTTGTGCTTCCATTCTAGAGGATGTGTCTAACTTCCGACGTTCTAAATCCCGCCATTTGTTCTTGAGAATTATCCTACGTTCATCAGCGCCTCTATAATTATTGTAGTATTCATGAATTGGAGCAAATATCATTTTTGCAATCTCGAAAATCGGACCAACATCCATGTTTTTGTTCCTGCATATGTACCCAATATGTACATTAGACATTTTGCACATTTGTAACTAAAAATTAAAAACAAAATGGAAGAATTCATCTTTAGTTCCCAAGTTTTTAAAGCCATGGAGTTGGCTTGGATTGGTAAATGGTAAGTGGAAGAAGAGGTGGTGGTGGATCAATCAATCTCATTTTCTCTTTCACCACCCCTTCCCCCCCCCCCCCTCCAATGTTATTGTCTTTATAATGGACTGAAAGAAGAGATTGATAATAAATTCTAAAGTTTACTTGTCTAGTTAAAATTTTAAAATATGATTACAACACATCTAAATTTAGAGGAATAAATATAGGAGTATATATATTTTTAGTAGAGGAATTAATATATATTTTAAGTGAAAATAATAAAATTGGACAAACTAATAAGAAGCAAATAATAATTTAGTTCAGCTATTAATAATTCAATTTATGAATTATTAGACCAAGGTTATATGGCCAATGGTTATTATAAGAGAACTTGGCTTCTCCAATAGGTTCTAAAAATAGGCTTCTATCGATTAGAATATGTTTTTAGGGCAAGGATTTACTACAAACTAAGTTACAACAACTCTTGCAAAATGCATGCGTGTCAATGCCTCAAATAGACCCCATTTGGTGAAAAATTCAATCTTGAAACGGATAAATATAAGCCTAGATAGGTCACATCTAAGGCATTGATACCTTACCTTACATAGGCATTGGCTACAACTTAGTTTATAGCAAATCCTTACCTTTTTTATTATTACTATTTACTACTATTTTTTTTTTTTTTACCCCTGAGCTAATCAATATCCATGAAATCAAATTTTTTTTTTTATGGGAATGAAAAATTTTCACAATTTTTTAAAAAAATTATTGACGTGGCCTATTGTAATTGGTACATAACAAAAGTAGTGTTAATAAAATCCCATAAAAATGGGACTACATAAAAGTTGTCTCTAATATTGTGCTTTTAAAAAGAAGCTACGACTTTGATGTTTTTAGTGAAATCCCATAGAAATTATATGTGCAATTAAATATCATGATAATAATACAAACTTCTACTCTACCTTTTTCAATTTGAAAAGGCATGTTGATGTTAATCGAAAATCAGGGATTGTAATTAATAAGAAAGACCAACAATGTACACAGGCAGAGCATGTCTTAGTAAGCACCAAAGGCAATGAAAGAACATAATCTCAAACACATGATAATCAAAGATATAGCACACAAGAAAATACAATGCATAAGCACAGAGAAGAAAGTAACGCAAACGACCTAGAGCAGAACAATATAATGCAAAGCCACAGAGAAGAAAGCAACACAAACCAGAACAAGTTTGTACAGGGAAAATCAGATGGAAGAGTAGAAACAAAAGATAGCTTTAAAAGAAACAAATTTCTGCAGAAAGGAATGTTTCTCTCTGTTTGCTTTCAAATGGAAATGATTCGTTTCACAGTAATTCATCTTTTCAAAATGTTTAGCCCCAAAAGAACAGTTTTTTTTTTTTTTTTTTTTTTTTTTTTTTTTTTTTTTTAACTATAAGCAGGCTGGGGAATGAAGTAATGACCCAGTATATAAAAAGAAAGTCCACTTTTTCTTTTACATGAATGAAAATCTCAGTGGAAAAGATAGCTAAAATAAAAAAAGGAATGTATTACAATATAATCTTATATTATATATATATATTAAAAAAAAAAAAAAAAGAACATGTACAGTCATCTAATCCTATAAATATCTAAACCAAAAAATAAATAAATAATTTCATACGCACAGTCACATCAAAGATCTTAACAGTCCTTTTATCTCCAAAAGAAAGCCAAAGTAAAATACAAATTAGCAACAACTGTTTAGAAATCCGGGGAGAATCGAAGTTTAAATACATAGACTGATTGGCTGTTGTCATGCTGCTGCTCTTAATAAGCAACATACAAGGAAATAAAAACATATGTGTCAAGAAGATAACACAAATGCTAATCCTTCGGTAGAAACTACGAAAAGTAAAAGAGAGTGAAGGTAATAATGCAGCATAAGAAGTGAAATAAATGAGGAAGAAATCATGTGGACTTGCTTTCAGGCCATTGCACTGCAAGACAAGGGGAGACATCACTATTGTCACCTCAACTTCCGCGAAAGATGCTGGGAAATTGTCGTGGTGGTGTAAAGTCTTTTATTTATTTTTTTTTTTTACAAGATAGAAATTTTACTTTAATTTAATCTATGTGTATATATGTGTGAAACTCCCTCTTAGAGACTTAAATCCTAGTCGTTGCCCCCACACCCCACAAGCACTTATACTTGTCGAGAATGAATTATAATTGTGTTGTATTAAAGAAACTAACAAAGACTAATCACAAAAGGGAACCTTTAACCAACTTAGCTACACAAAGGGTCATTCTAGTGTACCCCTTCTTTTTGGGGGTATGGTATCCACGCAAATCCTGACCATCAAATCTAATGATTTTTAATCTGACCTGTAAAGTTGTGATTTCCATCTAGCCTTTGTTGGCTTTAATTCCATGCCAAATTTGGCTGTAATTCAGTCAATTGTTTCCCTGTATTTATGTGATTTTAATTGTAAAGGATGAGTGTGAGAGATTGGTAAAGAATCAAGCATGCAATGAAGATCAGTGCAGCTTTGCGAAAAGCTCGCAAGAAGCTCGTGAGTAAAAGAACCCGTGAAAAGGCCACGTGTGAAGCACATGACTAGAAACTGAAGAGTCATGCCAACCTGTCATTTTGTGAGTACTTGCAAGAAAGGCCATCTCGCAAGGTACCCACGAAACTCTCTGTTTGGCAAAAATGAAAAGTGTTTTCCTATTTCCTTTACATACACTATATATACCCTAATTATCCACAAAATTATAAGGAGTCATTTTCAAAGAGAACCCTAACAAAATACTTGAGAGTTAGAGATTGTCATACCTACAATCATCTACACCAATACTCTTGGTTTTCCTCTACTCCTAACTCTCCATCTATACATCATTGAGAGGTTCTTAGCCCAAACACTTACCTCACCCATCCTGAGTGTTAAGAGAAGTTTTGATGCCTTTAGGAAGTATTGGAAGAAGCCATTAAGTAGCATATGCAATTGGGCGAAATTGCGGGATCCAGAAAGCTAGTGAAGACAAGACTCCAAGAAATCCATTAGCAGTAGGAGCTTGGAGGGCTCAAGTAAATTAGGTAGATTAGGCTTGGAGGGTCTTTTTGATATTCATGTACTCCAACTTATTCACTAGTGAATCGATTTCGATTTAGAGGGTCACGGAGAGGTTTTTCGCCGAGTTCTTTGGTTTCTTTTTCGATAACATGTCTTGGTGTTATCTTGTGTTTGCTTCTTTCTTCCCTACTCTTTAAGCTTTACATTTATTGCTCATTGTACTTGCTTATGGCTTAGAGTAGTGTTATCGGTTTATTGCGCGTGCTTTACTCTTGTTCCGCGCTTAGATAACTTAGAATAAAAGCAATTAAACCATAATTTAAAATTGGGAGTCTAAACATTTAGTGGATACCGATTACCGGCAAGGCAAGTTAGCATAAAATAAAAAAATAAAAAAAATAAAAAAAGAACCATATGTCTCTCTCAATTCTAAAAGGCAAATCAAGTGCATGCAAGACTGACTAAAAGGGAATTGTTTTGCTTGGTTCACTCCTTAGAAAATTGCCACCAAAGCTCTGCCTAACTAGGACCAAAAAATGGCCTTGGTAGAGCACTTAGTGCTTGATCTCCAATAGAACTATCTCCTTGGACTCTCTCTAAGGTACAAAAATTTCAAACCTTTGTTTTTATCTTCTTCGTCTTCCTTTTTTTTTTTTTTTTAAAGATGATTGCTTTATCATATTTGATATATTGCATATTAAAAATTAGGTCTTCGTGTTTGTTTTATGTATTTGGAAATGTGGGAGTTAGGGTTTTTGATTGTTTCAATATGGATTTTGGATTTGAAGGTTTAGTAGAGGGGAAACAAAAATGGTGCCACAGAATGTGACAAAAGTACGGTCAGATCTCATGCTAGTACTACGTGATGTTACAATGGAACTGTCAAATGTGAGTAAAAAATAAGAGTACCAATGAATGTAACAAAAGTACGGTTCGAAATGATGTGGTACTAGTTCGGGAGAAAATAGAACCATTAAATGTGAGAAAAAAAATACGGGAACCATCGAATGTGACAAAAGTATGGTCACACCGATGTTGGTAAAAAATAAGAGTACCAATGAATATTGTAACAAAAGTACGGTTCGAAATGATGTGGTACTAGTTCGGGTGAAAATGGAACCATCAAATGTGAGAAAAAAAATACGGGAACCATTGAATGTGACAAAAGTATGGTCACACCGATGTTGGTACTATATCCAATGTGATGATGAACTGTCAAATGTGAAAAAAATAATAATAATGGTCCCACCAAATGTGAAAAAAGTACAATCATAAGTAATGTTGGTATTGCCCAATGTGACGATGGAACTGTCAAAATATGGAGAAAAAAATAATTATACCACCAAATGTGACAAAAGTATGGTTAGGGTAATGTTGGTACTACCCAATGTAACAATAGAACTGTCAAATATGAGAAGAAAAAAAAAAAGAAAAAAAAAAGAAGGTACCACCAAATGCGACAAAAGTACGATGATTAGTGATGTTAATACTATTTAATGTGACAATTGAACTATCAAATGTGAGAAAATTGTTGTATATATAGGTACATACATGGATAAGTTGTAATAGTGATGTTTGAGTTTGGAGAATATTGTTTCATAAAGTGAAAATTTAAGTTCTGGAATTTTCTAAGTGAAAATTCAAAATACAGCATTTTCAATTGGTCTAAACTTTGGCTCGATCGATCAAAATGGTAAAGAAAAAATCCTAGAGTCTCTGGATGTCTCGATCTCTACTCGATTCTTGTTCAACCGATCAAAAAGAGCACTCAATCAATCAAAAGTAACTTTCAACTGATCGAAAATCATGAAAGAATTTTCTGGTGATTGTTCAGAGAGTTTGAAGAGGTTTCAAGCCTTTTGAATGGTTTTATGAAACATTTTAACTCTCCATACATGCCTTTTGATGAAATATAACCCTATAAGTATAAATAGAGGCCTATGTTCACTTGAAAAATGGTAAGTTAGAGAGAAACACAAGAAATCCTGTAGTTATTCTCCAGAAATACCATCTGTAGAACCCAACGTCTTGGTTGTATCTTGGGGACAAATTTGCGATATCCCTTTAGCAACAATAGTGTAAGGGGGCAAATATTGTCTAAGGAAAACGATATTATGCCTCCAAGTTATCTATTTTCTGTTTGTTTTTTGTGTTAACCTTGTTTTTCCATTATTATTTTGTATAATATCCCTAACAAAAAGAATGGGTATTATCGAATGTAGCAAAAGTACAATCAGATGTGATATTGATACTGCCTAATGTGACAATGGAACCATCAAATGTAAAAAAAAATAAAAGAACCACCAAATGTGAAAAGAGTACAATCACATGTGATGTTAGTACTACACAATGTGAAGATGGAAACCATCAAATGTGAGAAAAAATCACAAAATGTGACAAAAGTATTGTCAAATGTTATGTTGGTACTACCGAATGTGACAATGTAACCATCAAATATGAGAAAAAAAAAATGAGAACCACCAAATGTAACAAAAGAACTGTCACGTGTGACGTTGGAGCTACACAATGTAAGGATGGAGCTGTCAAATATGAGGAAAAAAAAAAAAAGGACCACCAAATGTGACAAAAATACTATCCAATGTGATGTTGGAACTACACAATGTAAGGATAAAACTGTCAAATGTGAGAAAAAATAAAGGAACCACCAAATATGACAAAAGAATAATCACATGTGATGTTGGTATTGCACAATGTAATGATGAAACCGTCAAATGTAAGAAAAAGATAAAGGAACCACCAAATGTGACAAAAGAACAGTCACGTATAATGTTAATACTACACAATGTGAAAATGGAACTATCAAATATGAGAAAAAAATAAGGAAACCTTGAAATGTGACAAAAGTATTGTCAAATGTGATGTTGAAACTGCATAATGTAATGATGGAACCGTCAAATATGAAATAATAATAATAATAATAATAATAATAATAATAATAAAAGAACCACTAAATATGAAAAAAGTCTCTGATGGTTATATAAGAGATCTAGGGTTCAATCCCCGCCTACACCAAAAACTGATTGGTGTCTTGGTCTGATAATAAAGAGTTATTATCAGAAGTGGACGCCATAGGTTGAAATTCTCTTAAAAAAAAAAAAAAAAACAATCAAATGTAATATTGGAACCGCACAATATGAGATTGAAACTGTCAAATGTGATGTTTGGGTAACTTGGTATAACAGGTTGCCTATTAAGTTACCACACTTTTTTTTCCCCTAGGTACAGTAGAATTACCCCCTGTACAAGATATACACGGTAGAATTGAAATATCATGAGATTTATTATGCTCATATCTTTCTTAAAGTTTCTTTCTTTCACTAATCACTATTACTTCATTGATTTTCGGCTTTCCATCATTTCCATGGATCTCATCACTCAAGTCATGGTCTAATTAGTATCATCTTTTGCCTTAAGTTACGGATATCAACATTTCTATTCAAAATATTCATTTATAAACCTTTATGTTTTATTTTATTTCTCCATATATAATAGATCTTGAAAGTTGAAAGTTGAAAGCTATATAATTTTTTTTTTTAAAAGAAAATCGTTTCATTGTGCCCTTCTCATCAAGAAAAAAAAACCATTCAAAAAGAAATTATTGTATTGTGATTTAAAGTCAAAATTGACTGCCTCTAAAAGCTTGGTGTCATGATACATTTCAACAAAACCTCACTGAATAAACCCCCAAAAATGAATGACTGTTGGCTAACGTGTATGGGTAACTAAACGCCTTCCTTCAAATCTCACAAAGTGCTCACTCAGGATTGAGATCACCATCCGATTAACCCCACTCCCTTTTAAAATATTTTTTATTAATCTTGCTTTTTTTTCTTTATTTATTTATTTATTCAATGGTTGAAATTTAAAGTTATTTTGCTACGTTGATGAAAAGATGAACATATTTGATCATACATTTGGATGAGTTTTTAACAACTAATAATCTATCATAACTGGTTAAATAGTTCAGCAATGATCACAAATTTGGGTGAGCTTTTGACAATTAAGAAAAAAAAAAAAAAATGTCATACTTTAAGTTAAATGGTTCAGTTAATATTCGCAAATTTTCACTTTTTTGCCCTGCCATGCTAATTGATACACCTCTCAAAGCAATTTATAAAAACTAAACCCAATTTTACTATTCCCCTTCCACTTATTTTGATTTTGGGTTTCAATACAATTGTAAAACTTGAGACAACAATTTTAAACAGAGTTTTTTATATTTAATATCAGTTGTCTCACATGGCTTAAGAATATGTGTTGTGATATGTTTGTGGTATAACTTGCATCACCCTCTTTTAAATGTTACCATAATTTTTTAGTGGAAATTGTGGCATATCTTTGTGTTAGAATATCTGTGTTAGTTTATATCTTTAAAAAATCAATTAAATAATATTTATTTAAAATTTTATATTATAATTTTTATTTAACATGCATTTTTCTTTTTCTTTTTTATTTAGATGCAAATTAATTAATGACTAATTTTTTGTATTTAAATTTTGCTAATTGGTAAATACACTAAATTTTCATGTGTCAAGATCAATCTTAAGTAAGATTTTAGCAATTTTAATTTTGAAAATTTTCTTCCTATAGAAGCAATTATAACAAGTATTGTTGATAAAATTTTGTAGGCAATACATGTATTTGAGAAAGAATTAAGTCTTTTTATATAATCACGAATTTCTATATTACATGTTCGAACATCATTATTGTGGGGTCATGGGCCCAGATCATACAATTGGGTCTTGGGCTTCGGCCAAGAGCATGGGGCTTTGGTTGAGATCGTGAGAAGTCCGAGTTTGAGGAGGAATATCTCCTCTGATAAGCTAAACGCAGATCGGGTATAGATCCTAGTGATCAAAGTGACATTCCAAGAAGTTCTAATGATAGGGACGAGCAACATGAATGTAAAAGAAGGATAAGGACTCAAAAATATCTAAGGGAAAGCTACTACACCGCATTGAATGCCCTACAGCTAACTTTCTGGCCGCATTTATGTGGAAAAGACTCCTAAACAGTGCTACCTCGGCAACCACAACTCACAGAAGGCCAGAAAAGGTGTCTAATTGGATAAGCACTCAAGTGGTGGCTCAAAAGATCAACATGTGTAGGATCAAAATCATCCAAAAGGAACTATATAATGGAATAGGCCCTTCATGAAAAAGGGGATCAGGAAAGGAGAAAGAACAGATAAAGAACTGTAGCAATCTCAACAACTCCTGTAACCATTGTCATCCAGTATATACTAGAACAGAGCTCCTCGGATTGTGCTGAAGACAAACTTTCTTGTACAAACCTGGTTCATTTTTGTTTGATTGTCTTGGAAACTCATTATAACTGTTATCCCAGTCACTTAAGCCTAGTTCTTCTACCCACTCTCTACAAATTCATTATTTTGGGTCTAGGATCAAATCCAGTCCTTACAATTGGCGCCGTCTGTAGGAAGAGCTTGTGTGATAGTGAGTGCAACGGTTAATTATGGTAGGATCAGGCCCCCATCAGTAAGAGTCCCTGGGGAAAGCCATTATGGTGGCTAGTTTACTATGTGAGCAAGTCACTACATGAGGTACACATAGTTGTTGTCCTAACTCAGCTTCCGCTAAGGTCTATACCACGAAGTACTGATTACACGGGGAGGATGGCTAAATGGGGTGCAATTCTAGGGGCTTTTGACATCAAATACATGCCTCGTACCTTTGTCAAGGGCCAGCTCCTTGCGAATCTAGTGGCCGGGTTTGCTCAACCTCCATTAGAGGAAGTGGCAGCAACACAGAGCATGGATGGAAAATCGCTTGGCACAATCTCCCTTCAAGAAACTTTATTCTGGAGAGTATATGTTGATGGTGCAGCAAATCAAAGGGGCTCCACAACGGGGCTAGTTCTGGAAGGTATATATTGATATCTTCTAATCTTTTGAAGTGGTTAAACAGAACCTTAGCTATGCTAGGTCCTCGGACCTCCTGCTTTGGGGAAATTAACACACATTGACATCTTTCGAAGTGGTTAAATAGAACCTTAGCTATGCCGGGTCCTCGGACCTCCTGCTTTGGGGAAATTAACACTCATTGACATCTTTTGAAGTGGTTAAACAGAATCTTAGCTATGCTGGGTCCTCGAACCTCCTGCTTTGAAGAAATTAACACACACTGACATCTTTTGAAGTGGTTAAATAGAACCTTAGCTATGCCCGGTTCTCAAACCTCTTGCTTTGGGGAAATTAACACACAAAGAAATCTTTTGAAGTGGTTAAACAAAACCTTAGCTTTGCCGGGTCCTCAGACCTCCTACTTTGGGGAAATTAACACACAATGACATCTTTTGAAGTGGTTAAACAGAACCTTAGCTATGTTGGGTCCTCAGACCTCCTGCTTTGGGGAAATTAACACACCATGACATCTCTCTTCAAGTGTTTAAACTATAACTCAATCATGCCTTGGTCCTTGGACCAGATGATGTGGGAAAGTTAACACTCTATGACATCTCTCTTCAAGTGTTTAAACTATAACTCAATCATGCCTCGGTCGTCGGACCAGATGAGGTGGGAAAGTTAAACACTCCATGGCATCTCTCTTCAAGTGTTTAAACTATAACTCAATCATGCCTCGGTCCTCGGACCAGATGATGTGGGAAAGTTAAACACTCCATGGCATCTCTCTTCAAGTGTTTAAACTATAACTCAATCATGCCTCGGTCCTTGGACCAGATGATGTGGGAAAGTTAACACTCCATGACATCTCTCTTCAAGTGTTTAAACTATAACTCAATCATGCCTCGATCCTCGGACCAGATGATGTGGGAAAGTTAAACACTCCATGGCATCTCTCTTCAAGTGTTTAAATTATAACTCAATCATGCCTCGGTCCTCGGACCAGATGATGTGGGAAAGTTAACACTCCATGACAACTTTCAAAGTGTTCAAACAGAACCTTAGTTATGCATGGCTCCTCGGACCACATACTTTGGGGATTTAACATTCCACGATATCTATTTGTTTCTCACAAAGTGTTAAGACAGACCCAAGATTATAACCAAATCCTTAGATTGGTATCTCTGAAAGGAGTAATTTATAGTACAAATATGGGGTGCATGAAACGACACTCCCCCGGGTGTAAATCAATGGATCAAAGCAGAATTAGCTCTTAAGAATTCAAAACCCCAATTTTTTCCCCGGATGAGAGGAAAAAATCGGAGTTTTGAGGGGCTATTGTGGGGTCATGGGCCCAGATCATACAATTGGGTCTTGGGCTTCGGCCGAGAGCGTGGGGCTTTGGCCGAGATCGTGAGTAGTCCGAGTCCGAGGAGGAATATCTCCTCGAATAAGCTAAACGCAAATCAAGTATAGATCCTAATGATCAAAGTGACCTTCCAGGAAGTTCTAATGATAGGGATGAGAATCATGAACGTACAAGAAGGATAAGCACTCAAAAATATCTAAGGAAAAACTGCTACATCGCATTGAATGCCCTACAGCTAACTTTCTGACCGCATTTATGTGGAAAAGACCCCTTAACAGTGCTGCCTCGGCAACCACAACTCATAGAAGGCCAAAAAGGGTGTCTGATGGGACAAGTACTCAAGTGGTGGCTCAAAAGATCAATAAGTCTAGGATCAAGATCATCCAAAAGGAACTATATAATGGAATAGGCCCTTCATGAAAAAGGGGATCAGGAAAGGATAAAAAACAGAGAAAGCACTATAGCAATCTCAACAACTCCTATAACCATTGTCATCCAGTATATACTAGAACAGAGCTCCTCGGATTGTACTAAGGACAAACTTTGTTGTACAAACCTGGTTCATTTATGTTTGATTGTCTTGGAAACTCATTATAACTGTTATCCCATTCACATAAGCCTAATTCTTCTACCCACTCTCTAGAAATTTATTGTTTTGGGCCTAGGATCAAATCCAGACCTTACAATTATAATTATTTTCGTTATTATCTTTATGTTATATTATTTCAATATCTTCTAACTCTCTTTGATGAATTTCTTGCTCATTTGCAAGATTTTCACCTAAAATTATATTAAATTTTTGGATATTTCTAGCAATAAATTTATCAAGTGAACTTAAATGGGATTATATTAATTTTTATATTTTAATTTTTAAAAATTTATTCACATTTATATGTGTTTTTTTTAATAGAAATTTTATAATTTTAAAAAAATTATTTACAAATAAAACAAACACTATGTATAATATAGGAAAATGTTCGGCGTTTATTATTGAATTTTTTAGGAAATGTTTTTTATGGAAAAAAAAAAAAAGGTAATTAATAATTTGACAGTTTTAATCTCAAACATATGATAATCAAAGATTTATAGCACACAAGAAAATATAAGGTTATGTTTAGTAACAATTTTTGTTTTCTATTTTCAAAAACTTGTTTTTGGGAATATAAAAAAAAATTCTTGTATTTTTTAAATAAAAAATATGTTTGGTTAGTTGAAATTAGAAAATATATATATTTTTATGAAGACAAAAATAAAAATACTAAAATATGTTGTTAGTAGGATTTGAATTATAATACTAATTCATTAAATGAGATAGATTCATTAAATTAAATGTGTATTTTCATTACTTTTGAAAATTAGAAATTAAAAACAGCATTCTGAATGTTTTCAGTTTCCTTCACAAATTAAGTTTTGAGAACAATTTTTGTTTTCTATCCATTTTGGGTTGCCAAACAAGTTTTTAGTCTCAAAAATAGAAAATTGTTTTTGAAAAAAAAAAAAAAAAAAAAAAACAAACAAACAGTTGTCAAACATACCCTAATGCAAAACCATAAAGAAGAAAGTAATACAAACCACCTAGAGGTTAGAGCTAGAGCAGATCAAGTTTTGTTTTTCCTTGCATTATGCATAAACTAGAATGGAGGAACAGATCAACTTAGTTAGGTTTAACATGAGAATCATAGGTCTTAATTATTGCATGCAAGAAACTAACAACAAAAAAGTATATACCTTGAAAAGCGTACACTTCTTGATAGACTCTGATTGAATAAAGTAGAAACACACTAATTGAAGCAGAGGAGATAATAAAGAGGCCGCCAAACCTTCCTGCCAAAATATATATGTTTGTTTCGTGAGAACAGGGAAATTCGTAGTCAAAGAATCAAAAACATTTAAAGCATAAGCATTAAATGTTAAAAAGACTAAATACTAATAGGTAAGAGTCTAAGCAATACAAAACTGTGACATTTGACAAAAGCTTAGGAAAAGAAAAGTGGTAACCTTTTCCTATGTCTTTGTATTCATATTTGGGTCTGTTTTGCAACTGGGTAAATCTAAATTTTATGTCCAAATTGTCCAACTGGGTAAACGGAGTTTGATAAGTCTCAGTCAAGACCTTGATCTGATTCTTCTTAGAAGAACCTGAAAGTCGACATATAGCAATGAGATTAAAGCATGACAAGCTCATTGGTTTCCTTCTAAGTCCAATGAGAAGTAGATCGAACAAACAATACCATATGATGAAAAAGGGAGAAAAGTATCAATACAAGGAAAGTCATATGGAAGAAGGAAAAAAACAAGCTTTAAAAGAGACAAATTGCTGCAGAAAGGAATGGTTCTCTTGGTTTGCTTTCAAATGGAAATGATTCATTTCACAGTAAAAAATTAAAATTTTCATAATCTAAAGATGTACAAGGTACTATCACATTGACTTTTCTTCCCTCAAATTAATAACGAATAATAAGTAAATTTAAATGTATTAATATCACATATTCGTATAGATTAATAAAAAATTAAATTTTCTTTATGAAATGGTTCTTCTCCATCTTAAGAAAATATATAGAAAAGAAGCAAAAAAGAAAAGAAAAAAAAGGAAAACCTTCTTTACAAAATATTTAGCCCTAAAAATAAAAGAACAATTTTTCCGCCCTCTAATTTTATTTTAAACTATAAGCAGGTTAAGGAATCAAGTATGTACCCAGTATATAAAGAAAGGCCACTTTTTCAGTTTTCTTTTACATGAATGAAAATTTTAGTGGAAACGATAGCTAAAATAAAAATATATCTATTAGAGTTCCTCCTAAAAAATTACAATATAATCTTTTAAATTAAAAAAAAAAAATATATATATATATATATATATATGTACAGTCATCTAAAGCTATAAATATCTAAACCCAAAAAAAAAAATTCATACGCACATGATTCAAATCAAAGATTTTACCAGTCCTCTTACCTCCAAAAGAAAGCCAAATATACAAAAATAGCAACAACTGTTTAGAAATTCGAGGGGAAGTTTAAATACACAGACTGATTGGCTTTTGTCATGCTGCTGCTCTTAATAAGTAACATTCAAGGAAAGTAAAACACAGAGGTCAAGAAGATAACACAAAGCAACCCTTCTTGCTAAATGCTAATCCTTTGGAAGAAACTTCGAAAAGTAAAAGAGAGTGAAGGTAATATTAATGTAGCATAATTAAGTTAAATAGATGAGGAAGAAATCATGGGGACTTGCTTTTCAGGTCAATTCGCTGCAGGACAAGGAGATATCATTGTGGGGTAACGCTGTTTGGTTAAGCCGGAAAAAGTGGCTTTACTTTTGTTTTATCCAACTAGCTGAACAAGATTACTGATTACATGGTAATGGTAGAATTGAAATAACATGAGATTTTTGGCAAAATTTGCTTAATAGTTTTTTTTTTTTTTTTTTAGGAAAATTTTAGGAGAATAGCGAAATCATTTAGTTATATAGATTCTTTTTGGAACTTGAGTTTGTCAAACTCAAGTTTCAATCCAAAATCGAGTTCCAATTTGCAACCTAAACTAATTAAAATTCAGGTTTGATAAACTCGATTTTGGGTTGAAATTCGAGTTTAACAAACTCGAGTTCAAAAAATGTCTATATGACTAAATAACTTTAGTCACATGCAGTAAATTTTGTCTGAGATTTTATTTTTACTCGTATCTTTCTTTCGATCCCTATTTTTGTCCCATGAGGCATGGACTGTGTTCCACTTTATGTACCAGTAATAAAAAAATGACATAGTGGGGTATTATTGTAGCATAAAATAAGTGGAAATAGATGAGGAAGAAATCATGTGGACTTGCTTTCCAAGTCATTACAGCTGGGAAATGATCATAGGGGGGTAAAGTTGTTTGGTGTGAGGCAGATAAAGTGGCTTTGTAGATGTCACAAAGTGAACGGATTGGTTTTGTTTTATTAAAGTAACTATTCAAAATTAATCATGGAAGGGAATCTTTATCCAACTAGCTCAACATGATTACGTGATAGAATTGAAATAACATTATATATATTATTCCTATCTCTCTTTCATTCCCTATTACAATCAATATTTTACTGCCTCGCATGAGTTTCTTTCCTCAAAACTTCATTGATATTCGGCTTTTCCATGTATCTCATCACTCAACTCATGGTCTCCCTTGTATTAGCTTCATCTTCAACCTCTTTTGTGACCTGTCTTTTTCTTTTCTTCTAGCACAGCTGTTAGTGATAAACCCATAATACGTGATTCTGTAAATGAAAAAAATAAATAAATAAATAAACAAAATAAACAAAATGATATCGTGTGGCTAAGAATGATTTAATGTCCAATACTGATGCCATTGTAAATAGATGTATATATGATTTGAACTTCTATTTCACCATTCATCGTTTAATTTCTACATCTTGGATCCATCCTTCAACTTCTTGCTTTTGTGTCTTTCCTGGAAGAAGTTGTGCTTTCATTCTAGAGGCTGTGTCTAACTTCTGACGTTCTAAATCCTGCCATTTGTTCTTGAGAATTATCCTACATTCATCAGCGTGCCTCTATAATATTGTAGCTGATGATGCCGAAAATATCACCAATAGGTCACACAGCACTCGCGACTCAAAGTGGACCTGCACAACAAAACAACAGAAGACCTTAGAGAGCACCGGTGTGGTGCCGGCCAAATACCCTCCAAAGGTCAAGTTAGAATTATTCTCACAACTCTAGAGTGCTAGAGATGGTAAATTATGCGTACCTCGATTTGTGAAGGTATTGGGGTTTTTATAGTAGTAGGTCAACCTCTCTTCCTTGATGTAGAAGTCTTTTCCTTATAGGAATCCTCGAGTAATCCCAAACATGATGGACAAGACATTTCCTTGTAGAGTGGATTTTCCATTAACGCGCGTATCTTCTAGAACTACCCTCGCACTAGCATTCTGATTTCTTTTAGGACTCTTTCGGATTTCAAACGTGCGCCACAAGTATTTTGAGTTATGCCAGGCCCTGGGCTCTCCTTTGTTGTCGACCCACGGGCTCGGATCCGTCAGGCCCAACGTCATACTATTTTTTACCCCTTCAGTTGCCCCCTTCACTCTATGGGTCCGTCATGACTTAGAGGGATGGACCCTTAGGGTGACAGTTTAATATTATTTGTGATTGTCGATCAAAGAAAATTTAGGACGGGGGCTTTAGATCATTGAAGTTGACGGTTCTCCAGGAGGAGACGAATTGCAACTATTTGATGATAGGTTGTCAAGCATTTATGAGCATGCCACGTGTTGCCTTACGATTGGATTTTCTATCGGATCGAAGCGTTGCTTTGTCTTCCGTGCATTTCAGGTATATATATAACACTTCTCCATCCTCATTTATACATTTTTCAGCCAAAACACTTTGTCAGAGTGCCACCGTCAACCTTGTCAGAGCAATCCATCTTACATCCATACCCGTCGACCATACAACCGTCGACCTTCAGTTAATTCAGAGAACGGTGAGTATTGCAATTCTTATTTACAAGTCTTGTATTTGCAATTATATTTAGCTAGATCAACATATCCGTCAACACTTTTAGATCCGTCAGTCTTAGGTTTTGTCGTCAATTGTAGGCAATGTCTAGTGCATCAAGTAATCAGTCAGTGGTTCGTGATGGGACGGAATACGAGGAAGTATACCCGTCCGGTCATAAAGACCTAGAGAGTCCCGGCGAAGAGAGGAGTCCATCCACCTCTTCCTCGTCCTCAACAAATGAGGATACGGAGATGGTTGAAGTAGAAGAGACGTCTGATGACGGTGAGGATTTACCATTGGGACCCGTCATCTGTGCTGATGGACTTAGGGAGTTCATCATGCTACCAGAGTGAACGGTGCATAAATTCAATTCTATCATTAAAGAGAAACATTTCAGCACATTTAGGACTAACTTTCAAATTCCGGACTACATTCCAATCTATCTACCCTACGTATCAGAGAAATGCTATTACGACGGGGTAGAAGGTGTCGGAGTGTATGAGCAGATGCTAAAGGCGGGACTTAGGTTTTCGCTAAGTACATTGCATAGAGAACTTTTAAAATATCTAGGTCTGTCCGTCAACCAGATATCCCCAAATACCTGGAGGGTCTTCATAGCCATGGAGATTCTCTATGGTGCAATGACAGACGGTGCTCAGAGGCTGACGGTGCGTGAATTCCTTCATTGCTACCGTCCAGACGAGATTGACAGGTCAAGGGGAATTTATAGTTTCACCAGTAGGAGCTCGTTGTTGAAGGTCATTCTTGAAATACCTGACTCAAATAGAGACTGGAAGAGTCGTTATTTCTTCCTAGAGGGTGACGGATGGATGAGCTGGCCAGGAGAGACGGAGTATATGCCCGTCGACACAACTTGGGGAGTTTTACATTCATCTCGTATGCATCCATCAAATTTGCAAATATTTTACATTCGTTAGCTATAGTTCTTTTCCTTTAACCGTCTATTTTTTCTGCAGGTAGACGACTCCCACAAGTTAGTATTAAGGAGTTTAGTTTCCTTGAAAGGATTTTTCAGAAGACGAAGCCGGAAGAGAGGACTTGGGCGAAATTGGTAAATCCGAAAACAATCCATTGGTATTGTGACGGTCCCGAACCTACCCGTGAAGCCATTAGATACGACGAAAGAGTTCACAGACGTAAGTCCATCATCCTTTCATAAATAGTTTAAATTATATGCAAGTAACTTCATCCGTCCTACATTACAGAGATGGACGATGCTAAGAGGAAGGCGCTCATAAAATCACAGGCCACCAAGCAAAAGGAGTTCGGCGAGGTTGTGGTTCCTAAGGGGACGGTGCCGTCGATAAAGAGGAAACAGCCGTCCAAATCTGACCGTCCACACTAGCAGCAAAAGGTCCCTTTGGAACCCGTCGTAGGGTTGATGGCTAAGGGTGCGAAGATCGTCACCCCAGTGAAACACAGGTCTGGTAAGGGCTTAATGAAGGCCCCGTCCATTAGCCAAGAGAAGCCCCCTCCTCTCCTCCGTGACGACTCCAAATTTGCCTTGGAGAAACTTTCATCAATTATTTCCTTGGAGGACTACGAGGACTTGGGCAATCACTCGACGGAGGCAATGGGGGAGACGGGTCTCTTTGTCGTTGCATAGGTAACTTTTATCCGTCAATTTGAGTTCGTCCACTCTGCTTAACTTTTTCTTTAACACCATTTAACTTGTTTATTTCAGTCCTTGGTCATGATGAAAGGCCTAATGGACCGGTGTCTAAACAGTGAGGCAGCTCTGGAACGTGTATGAGCAAAGGCAGAGCAGACTGAGGATGATCTTGGTCAACTTCACAAGTGGAAGTCTACAATGGAGAAGAAGTTTGACCTTTCAGAACAGGCGAGAAAAGAGCTTGAGCAGAAGACGGAGGAAGCTGGGAAGGCCCTGAAAGCCAAAGGAAAGGAAGTCCAAGACTTGAAGGAAAAGCTCCGTCAAGCTAAGGAGGTTGCAGTCCGTGAATATCATGATTCCGACGCCTTATTAGGCGAGCTGGGGGGATCGTTCCTTCAAGACTTTAATGATGCACTCCGTCAAGTTAAGAAAGTCTACCCTGAACTGGACGTGTCAATGATAAATGTCAATGACCAAGATCAGACGTCTGCTTTGCCCGTCGCTTCAAAGAATACAGACAACCTCTTTGGTGAAGAAGCGGTTCAAGGTGACGGAGAATCAGTTCAAGCGAAGGATGTCCGAGATGCCAACCCAAAAGTGTAGATTAATATTACATCTCTTTTTTTGTTTTTTTGTATTCATTTTGAGAACGATCCGTCCTTTATTTTTGTATTAAACAATTGCCCCCTGAGGGTTTTATCTGTCATTAATGCATTATCTTACAATTTTATGCTTGCTAATACTTTTTGTTTGAAACTTTCATCAACATCCGTTCTCTTTATAAAGGAGAGATTAAGAAAATGCCTATCTATGTAATTTTTGAATAAAGGTGTTGACTGTCTGGTATCCGTCTAGTTGTACACATGTATTCTTATTATCCGTCTAACACGAGTATTTCCAGTTTATGCGCAATCCATCCACTTTGTGGACTTTAATTACTTTCTCCTTTAGGGTGATCCGTCCACTTTGTGGACTAAGTTATTTCACCCTTTAGGTGATCCGTCCACTTTGTGGACTTTGTAAGTTATTTCACCCTTTGGGTGATCCGTCCACTCTGTGGACTAAGTTATTTCACCCTTTAGGTGATCCGTCCACTTTGCGGACTTGTTTTGTATCCATCCATTTTGGACTTCAAAAATGTCATCCTCTTGGGATGATCCGTCCATTTTGTGGACTTGTTTCATATCCGTCCATTTTGGACTTCAAATTTTCATCCTCTTGGGATGATTCGTCCACTTTACGGACTTGTTTTGTATCCGTCCATTTGGACTTCAAACTTTCATCCTCTTGGGATGATCCGTCCACTTTATGGACTTGTTTTGTATCCGTCTGTTCTGGACTTCAAAATGTCATCCTCTTGGGATGATCCGTCCACTTTAGGGACTTGTTTTGTATCCGTCTGTTTTGGACTTCAAAATGTCATCCTCTTGGGATGATCCGTCTACTTTAGGGACTTGTTTTGTATCCGTCCATTTTGGACTTCAAATTTTCATCCTTTTGGGATGATCCATCCACTTTATGGACTTGTTTTGTATCCATCCATTTTGGACTTCAAACTTTCATCCTCTTAGGATGATCCGTCCACTTTGTGGACTTGTTTTGTATTCGTCCGTTTTGGACTTCAAAATGTCATCCTCTTGGGATGATCCGTCCACATTGTGGACTTTCTATAACATATAATAAAAAATCCATGTAGAAAATCAAAGTTGTATCTGATTATTCTTCTTAAAAGAAAATGCATTTGTAGGGAAAAGTACCTGCCCCCTTGGGCTTAAAAAGGCACAAAAAGATTGTAGCAAAAAAATAGTTGAAGAAAAACTAATAATTGTAGTTAGAAGTTTAAATAAGCTGGGCAATTGGGATTGTTGCTGTTCGCCGTATTACTACTACTAGTAGTACTTTCTCAAGTGCTCGGCATTCCATGGATGTGGCAGCTTCTTTCCGTCTATCGTCTCCAGGTGGTAGGTGCCTTTCCTCTGCCATGACATAACTCAGTAAGGTCCTTCCCAATTGGGGCCGAGCTTCCCTTGTGTAGGGTCTCTAGCGGTGCCCATGACCTTTCTGACTACGAGGTCTCCAACTTGGAAGTCTCTGTGTCGAACCCGAGAGTTGTAGTATTTGGCCATGTGGTCCTGGTATCTAGCGAGCCTTTGTTCCGCTGCAGACCTAATCTCGTCTACCAGGTCCAGCTGTAGCCGTATTGCCTCGTCATTCTTGTTCTCGTCATGGTTGTGCACCCTGTAACTCGTGAGCCCAACTTCGGCCGGGATGACTGCTTCGCTCCCATACGTAAGTCGAAATGGTGTCTCTCCTGTGGGGGTCCTTGGCGTCGTCCTGTATGCCCATAGTATGCTTGGCAATTCTTCAGGCCATATGCCCTTTGCCCTCTCGAGCCAAGTCTTGATAATCTTAAGCAAAGATCGGTTCGTGACTTCAACCTGGCCATTAGCCTGAGGATGGGCGGGGGATGAGTAGTGGTTCTTTATCCCTAGATGTGAGCAAAAATCCCGGAAGTAGTCGTTGTCGAACTGCCTCCCGTTATCCGAGACAAGGACTCTAGGAATACCAAACCTACATATGATGCACCTCCAGACAAAACTTTGTATGTTCTTCTCCGTAATGGTGGCCAAAGATTCCGCTTCTACCCATTTTGTAAAGTAGTCAATACCCACTACCAGGAACTTCAGTTGTCGTACCGCTGTAGGGAAAGGTCCCATAATGTCTAGTCCCCACTGAGCGAACGGCCATGAAGCCGTCATCAGTGTTAGTTCTTCGGCTGGTTGCCTGATAATATTACTGAATTTTTGGCATTTGTCGCAGCTTTTAACATAAGCCTCGGCATCCTTTTGCATGGTTGGCCAGTAATACCCAGTTCGCACCAGATTGTGTACCAACGACCTCAACCCTGAATGGTTTCCGCAGATTCCTTCGTGTACCTCCCTCATGATGTAGTCTGCTTCTTCGGCACCCAAGCATCTCAGATATGGACGGGAGAAGCCTCTTTTGTACAGGACGTCTTTTATCAAGACGAACCTTGCCGCCTGGACCTTTAGTTTTCTTGCTGCCTCCTCGTCTAGTAAGACCCCGTTTTTTAAGTATGAAACTAACAGTGTGGTCCAGATGCTTTCGGAGCCAATCTCCTGCATGTTGCCGGAATCTATTAGTGGAGAAATCTGAACAAAAGAGAGTACATTACCAGGGGTTATCATATGCTCGGCTGAAGCGGTCTTGGCTAGACGGTCGGCGTGCTCATTTTCTCCACTAGGAATTTGGATGATTTTGGCTTCTAGGTCGTCAACTCTTGCCCTCACTTGATCAAGGTATCTCTTCATCCTTTCACCCTTGCATTCATAGTCTTCGTTTACTTGACTGGCTACGACCTGAGAGTCGCAGTAAATGACTACTCTCGTAGCTCCTGCAGCTTTGGCGAGGTCGAGGCCTGCTACTAATGCTTCATATTCCACTTCATTGTTGGCGATGGGGAAGTTAAGACGGACCATACATTTAACCCTATTTCCTTCGAGTGACAGCAGTACGATGCCAGCCCCCCCAGCTCGTCTATTGGATGATCCGTCAGTATATATGCTCCACTGAGGGGACTCTTCTGCCCCCTTGTCTTCCTCATGAGTAAATTTTGCTATAAAGTCAGCTACGATCTGTCCTTTAATGGCGGTCCGTAGGCAGTACTTGATATCAAACTCGCTCAACTCTATAGTCCACAACGTCAGTCGACCCGCAGCTTCAGGATTGATCAACGCCCGTCGCAAGGGCTTGTCCGTCATGACGTTCACCGTATGGGTTTGAAAGTATGGCTTGAGCTTGCGAGCCGCCGTGACTAATGCAAAGGCAAGTTTCTCCATAGGTGGGTATCTTTCTTCGGCACTACAGAGCGCCTGGCTAGCATAGTAGACGTCGTTAGTGGTCGCCATTGAGCGAGTGAGTACCATATAACTCTTTTGTCTAGGAAGCGATAATGTGCTACGTTTCCCACAGACGGTGCCAATTGATGATGCCGAAAATATCACCAATAAGTCACACAGCACTCGTGACTCAAAGTGGACCTGCACAACAAAACAACAAAAGACCTTAGAGAGCACCGGTGTAGTGCCGGCCAAATACCCTCCGAAGGTCAAGTTAGAATTATTCTCACAACTCTAGAGTGTTAGAGATGGTAAATTATTCGTACCTCGATTTGTGAAGGTATTGGGGTTTTTATAGTAGTAGGTCAACCTCTCCTCCTTGATGTAAAAGTCTTTTCCTTATAGGAATCATCGAGTAATCCCAAACGTGATGGACAAGACATTTCCTTGTAGAGTGGATTTTCCATTAACGCGCGTATCTTTTAGAACTACCCTCGCATTAGCATTCTGATTTCTTTTAGGACTCTTTCGGATTTCAAACGTGCGCCACAAGTATTTTGAGTTATGCCAGGCCCTGGGCTCTCCTTTGTTGTCGGCCCATAGGCTCGGATCCATCAAGCCCAACGTCATACTATTTTTTACCCCTTCAGTAGCAATCACAAATTGGAGCAAATATCATTTTTGCAATCTCGAAAATCGAACCAACAATTTCCATTGTTTTTGTTCTTGCATATGTACCCAATATATAGATCAGACATTTTGCACATTTATAACTAAAAATTAAGAACAAAATGGAAGAATTCATCTTCAGTCCCCAAGTTTTTAAAGCCATGGAGTTGGCTTGGATTGATAAATGGTAAGTGGAAGGAGAGGTGGCGATGGATTAGTCAATCTCATTTTCGATTTCTCCAACCCCCTCACCTAATGGACTTTTTTTTTTTTTTTTTTGAGAATACTAAGTATTTTAACACACACACATACATACGGAGAGAGAGGAGAAAATCTTAAAGAAACTAACAGTGGTGTATATCCAAAAGAGTCTAACTCTTGTATATCCCACCTAATGGACTCAAAGAAGAGATTGATAATAAGTTCTAAAGTTTACTTGTCAAATTAAAATTTTAAAATATGATTAAAGAATATCTAAATGGGAAATGCTAACGGATACCTTTAGGGCATTAGTTAACAATCCATTTAAAGAAATTTTTTATGGGAAAAGAAAAAAAAACAATTAATGTTTTGACATTTTTTTTTTCATTTATCATAAAAGTGGTGTAAAAACTTTCTTAAAATAGATTGTTAACCATTGTCCTAAGGGCACTCATTAGCATGACTCTATCTAAATTTAGAGGAATTAATATATATTTTAAGTGAAAATAACAAATTTGGACAAACTAATAAGAAGAAAATAATAATTTAGTTCAGTTATTAATAATTCAATTTATGAATTATTAGACCAAGGTTACATGGTCAATGGTTATTAAAAGAGGACTTGGCTTTTCCAATCTATATCTATATATATCTAAAAGTTAAAGTGTAGCATTTATTGTTGCTACGCTATAATCAAACCACATCAGCATCCATGTTATTATCTTTTTTTCTTTCCAATTTTCCTATAATTTCTTTTAACATTCACTTATTTTTTTAATATTTACACTTGTTTTGTGAGGGAAAATTGTGCATAGAATGGAAGAGTGAATGACAAATTTATGCTAAGAGGATGATAATAAGAAGAAACAAAATAAAAGAAGATAAAAGGAAAGAAGAAGAGTGATACTAAGGTAGAGGGTTTGGGAAGATGAAAAGGTAAAGAGAATGAGAAAGGTTGGAGAAAGTGTAAATTTTTTTTTTAAAAATAAAAATAAAAAAAATGAGAAAATATAAATAATTTAATGATATGGAGGATCTCATCTTATTTCAATGTTGAATAAAATAAGATGAGAAGAAAAAAAAAGTTGTGGGAACCAGGAATGAGGCTGTTGGGCCTTAACTCTCTTGGGCTCACAATTTATTTGTAGTGGGCTTAAGGATTTCCTACTCTGGGTCGTTCTCGGTAGAGAAACTCAAAGCAACACTCAGTTTCTTCTTCTCCTTTGACTGTTTTCTCTCTATTTTTTTGAACCCCCTCTTCCTTCCAAACTTCTGCTATTTATAGCCAAGGTTAGTGGTGAGATTACGATTTCAACCTCTGTTAGTGCTATTGAAGGTCCAATATTATCTGATTTAAGTGGATTTTTAGGTGAGAGTGGGGTGCAACAATTATGGTCTTGGAACTTGGTTCCAGCTTAGTTGATAGTGCTCGGTAATGTAGTTTATCGAGCATATCATGATTTACCCAGACACGGTTAATACGCTTGTTCGGGAAAGCTTATGCCGAGCACACATCAGAATTCAAGGCCCAAAATTGGTTTTTGCGCTAAGGTAGATCCAAGAAGGGCTTAGGGCAATGGGCCTGTTCCCGTTGGGCCTGGGCCCAAGGGCCTATATGGGTCTTGGGATCTCGGGGCCGTACATTAGCCCCCCCTTGATTCATACCCAGTTGCCGGGAAGAATCAAGGAGTTGGCCGAGCCTTTTGACCTCGGAGACTTTTATGGCTTGGGAATCATGGTTATGGTTCCTAATTAATGCTCATCTCAAAAGATGCGCCGTTTCGCGACGCCAGGTACAGTTGTCATTATTGCCTGACGCTTCGTGAACCGGAGCGGCGCGTGTACTGGTTACGTTTGGCATCCACAGGGTCGTTCGTAAATCGTGCCCATTTACTGCTTGATTAAACGCTTCTTTGCCCCCTCCCCCCTTTCTGACTTTATAAATAGTTCCCCATAGAACATTCTCTCATTTTTCCTCCACCTCTGATATTTCGCGCCTTACTCTCTGCCGACCAACTCTCTGTATGCTTACTCTCCTGCCCAGTGTTCTCTTCCTCCTTAGAACCCAAAGTAAGTTTTTCTTCCTTTTTCTATTCCTTCAGCTTATTTCTTCAAGTTCCCTTTCATAGCATTAGGTGTTATAGATGGGTTACTCTTACCTTCTAGAGTCCCCGGATGCCTTGGTCACCTTTAGGAGCACATTTAGTATTCCCGATGACGTGGATGTGGCTTACTGCCACGAGAGTGATATTGCTTTCCACCGAGGATTTGGTATAGCCTTTTTTCCTCTGATGGCAATCTTAGAAGGCGGCATTAGGTTCCCCGTGGATCCCCTTTTAACCGATACACTTAGGTACTACGGGCTGTGTCCCGACCAACTGCCTCCCAACTTTTACCGGGTAGTTAGCTGCGTTAGTAGGTTGAACCATACCTTCAATTTACAGTTAAATTACCATGACATTAACCATATGTATAGACTCTGTGGGAACAAAGCTACCAACTATTACCTAAAGGCACGAGATAATCGGGTACGGCTGATATCATGCCTGCCTGATTCGAACAGGAACTCCGCCGGGGAGTTCGTTCGGGTGCGCGGAAATTGGTTTGCCGGGGACGTCCCTTGCCCCCTTTCACAGCGTGAAGTGGGTTTGTACCAATCCCTTGATCTAATTGTTTTCCTCCGCTTTTCCTTTTCTTTTAATGGAATAAATCTTTATAATCAGATACTAATATGACACCTGTTCTTTTGCAGACGGCAAAGTGTTTGTTCCGAACATTAGAACCGTCCACGCCAAGGATTTGAACTTCATCCTTCGCTCCGAGATATACATGCATTGGGACGGACAACTCCGAGCTTCGCACCCGATCCTCAGGATAAAGCCAGTAAACTCCATATGGCAGAATTTTAAGCAGGCACTTCTGGTTGACAATCCCTTACTGTCATACATAGACGTCCGGTACGCGAATTTCCTGCCGCCAAATCTTACAACCGGGGAGGCGAGAGATTTTGGACGGCGCTTCTCCTGCTCGGATGAGCTAGCCCCATTGCGAGACGAGTCCGCGGAACGGGTGTCTCGGCGCCTTAGGGAGTTAGCCCACGAAGCTGTCCAACAAGAGGGCCTTGTTCAAGAGCAGCCGCAGCCCGAAAATCCCCCAGCCGAGACTTAGCAACCAGTGGTTGAAGCAGCTGCCCTGTCGGTTGAAGCTATCCATCCCGGTGGAAGGATGGTGTCAAGGAAGGTCATGACCATTGACCGTTTCGTGCCTGGTGCACGGCAACCCAACCAGCCCCCACCTTCTCAAGGCCGGGGCCAAGGGCCTCAGCCTCCACCCTCTTCTCAGGCTGGACGGGTCCGTAAGAAACAGAAGGTAACCGATCAACCTTCCACAGGCCTAGGGGATGCCGCCGTCCAGACTCCTCCCCAACCAACAGAGGGAATCATTATCCGTGAGCTGCCAACCCAGGCTGGTACGAGGGTTACGTCCTCCTCCCAAGTGGCTCCAGCGTGGAAGCCCAAGTTCTTATTGGACGGCAAGCCGCTGCCTTCAACCGCCTGTGTTCAGATGTGGGAAAAGGGCAAGGGTGGCCGTATTACCCAAACTTTGGCCGAAGGTCTTCTTCTTCCTAAGGACGTGCATGCCTTCGAGGAGAGATCGGAGGAGTCTATGGGGTGCCGGTTAGAGTGGCACACCATTGCGGTAACTACTTAGTTTATTCATTTTTTTCCATACATTCACTTCTGCTTCTTTATTAACTTTTGTGCTTGCTAGGCTGCCCAACTGGCTCACATAGTAGCCAGCCAGACATGGGATCTCGTCAAGGAAGTCGAGCGCGAAAAGGGAGCGCGGGAGTCAGCGGCCAAAACGGCGAAGGAAAAGCTCAAGGTAGCTGAGTCCGCCAAGAAAAAGGCTGCTGTCGCAGAGAAGAACAGGGCATTGGCCGAAAAGAGGTGTGCGGAGCTCTTGGCCAAGCAGAATGAGACGGAGGTCAAGTTAGCTGAAGCCATCAGCCTCAATACTGCCAACGCCAAGGAGTTAGCCGACCTTAGGGCAGCCCTGGCGGCCGCGGAGCAAAAATAGTATAACGAAGGCTTCGCTGATGCCGAGAAGTTTGCAGAGCCGGTAGTGGCTCAGGCTCGAAACCTGGGTTTTGAGGCCGGGTGGTTCGCCGCTCTCCAAGCACTGGGTGTTCCCGAGGATTCGCACCTGAGAGACCCCGGCCAAATTCCCTTTCCGAGCCCTATTGTTGCCGTCCAGGACACCCCAGCTGCTATTGACGAGGAGGAAACAGCAAGCATGAGGGAGCTGGTTGAACAAATTGATGCTCATGCCAAGCCAGAGGACATGGAAGCCACCAGCATCCCGACTGTGCAGGAGCTTCTCGGTGAAGACTCATGTTTCCCCCTGACCGACCAGCCAGAAGCGACGGACCCGGCCCGACCCTCCAGCTGATTTTCTTTTTGTAGTCCCTTTAAGCTTTTCCTTATTTTTATCACATTTTCAAACTATTGGTTTATTTGCCTATGTCACCGAGATGTGGTGAACGAACAATTACCTTTATTTGTTTGATTGGTAAGCTATTTTAACCTGTTGAATGAATTTCTATCTATCTGTATGTTTTGCTTGGATCATGCCAGTGTTTTGGCCATTTAATGGAATGATACCCCCAAAACCTATTGCGCGGTGCTTTGGAGAATCCGAGAGCGCCAATGGTTTTAGCATTTGTAAAGGGTTAGGGTTCCCGTATGTTCGGTGATTGTGATTCTATCGAGGGTGATGTTCTGGTTTTTTTTTTTTTTTTTAATCTTTTTATTCTTTGATGGTGATAAGGCTTTCACCCGCTTGGCGAATTGAGATTAACCGAGTGCCAGGTTTCTGTCCTTGGTATTTTTAGTGATAAGGTTTCAACCTGCCCGGTGATTTTAGCCGAGCCGAGGGCCAGGTCCCTGTCCTTTGAGAGATTAGTTATAAGGTTTCCACCTGATCGGTGATTTTAATCGAGCCGAGGACCAGGTTCCTGTCCTTAGAGATTTTAGTTATAAGGTTTCCACTTGATCGGCGATTTTGATCGAGTCGAGGACCAGGTTTCTGTCCTTAGAGATATTAGTTATAAGGTTTTCACCTGATCAGCGATTTTGATTGAGCCGAGGACCAGGTTTCTGTCCTTAGAGATATTAGTTATAAGGTTTCCACCTGATCGGCGATTTTGATCAAGCCGAGGACCAAGTTTCTGTCCTTTGAAATATTAGTTATAAGGTTTCCACCTGCTCGGCAATTTTGATTGAGCCGAGGACCAGGTTTCTGTCCTTTGAAATATTAGTTTTAAGGTTTCCACCTGCTCGGCGATTTTGATTGAGCCGAGGACCAGGTTTTTGTCCTTACAGATATTATTTGCAATTCTCTTGGTGTGCAGTCACGGAACCAAAAATAGCATATACAAATAAGTTCATCATAATCTTTATTTTAGCGAAATACAAGTTCTGGCTTACACGGATGATCATGCGTAGAATTTCTTTAAGTTGTTGGCATTTCACGGCTGGGGAAGCGGCCTCTTGTCGAGGTCTTCCAAGTAGTAGGCCCCTGCACCCGCGATGGCTGTAACTCTGTATGGTCCCTCCCAGGTTTGAGTAAGCTTCCCTGCAGCTATGTCTTGCATGTTTCCCACAACCTTTCTTAGCACTAGTTCTCCGACACTGAATTCCCTCCCCTTTACATTTCGGTTGTATCTTTGGGCTAGTTTCTGCTGATATTCGGTGAGCCGTATGGTCGCGGCCTCCCTGTATTCTTCTAGCCAATCCAAACGCTCCATCATCAAGTTGGCGTTCTGGACGGGGTCAAACCCTGCGACCCGTGTGCTGCATAAGCTCACCTCGGTTGGTATCACTGCCTCTGCTTCGTACGTCAAAGAAAACAGGGTCTCCCCCATGGATCTTCTGGGGGTCGTGCGGTAAGCCCACAATACACTGGGTAGCTCTTCTGCCCATCTTCCTTTCGCCCCGTCCAACCTTTTCTTGAGCTCGTTCAAAATAGTCTTGTTCACTGCCTCAGCTTGGCCGTTGCTTTGTGGGTAAGCCAGGGTTGAATACTTGTTCCTGATGCCGAGTTCGCTGTAGAAGGTCCGAAAAGCTTTACTGTCAAATTGTAGCCCATTGTCTGTTACTAGCGAATTTGGCACCCCAAACCTTGTGACTATGTTTTTCCATACAAACTTTTTCACATTAGTATCCCGGATATTGGCCAAGGCCTCAGCTTCCGCCCATTTTGTGAAGTAATCTACAGCCACCAACACAAAAAGGCGGTTCCCCGTTGTTTGGGGGAATGGTCCGAGGATGTCAAGCCCCCATTGTGCGAACGGCCACGGGCTGATCACGGGATTTAGACAACCCGCAGGCTGATGGATCAAAGGGGCGTACTTTTGACACTATTCGCAGCTCCGAATATATTCAGCGGCATCCCTCTGCATCTGCGGCCACCAAAACCCCTGGGTCATTGCTCTGTGTGCTAAAGATCGTCCCCCAACATGGCCACCACACACCCCCTCATGTAGCTCGGTCAGAAGCTCTCTGACTTTCTCGGGATGTAAGCATAAAAGGTAAGGGCCTGCAAAGGACCTTCAGTACAATTTGTGGTCCGAAGATAGCCAGTACCGGGGACCTACCCGACGAATCTTATTGGCCTCGTCTTCATCCTCCGGCACTTTATCCTCGGCGAGGAAATCTATGATCGGGTTCATCCAACACGGATTAGCCATTGCTACCTGCGCCACCTCTACTCTGGCCTGGTCGGGGATACTCTTCACACTGATACTTGGCTCCCTTATAAGTTCTATTGTGACTAGTCGTGGCATGTCTTCGGTAGCCGATGAGGCTAACATGGCAAGTGAGTCGGCATGTTTGTTTTGTGATCGAGCTACCTAGGACACCTTTACTGTTCCAAATTGACCAATAATCTGCTTGGCCGCACTCAGATAAGCTTTCATTCGAGAGTCCTGAGCCTCGAAGTCTCCCGTGATCTGATAAACAACCAGCCGAGAGTCCGAGTAAATCTCAACATCTTTCGCGCCCATATGCAATACGGCCCTTAGACCGACCAGTAGGGCCTCATACTCGGCTTTATTGTTTGAGGCTTTGAATCCCAATCTGAAGGAATGTTCCAATCGTATGCTCTCAGGGGTGATTATGACAATACCAGCCCCGACCCCCAGAGCGTTTGAAGCGCCGTCCACAAATACCCTCCACGGGCGAATTTCTGCACTACAGATTACCTTGCCATCTTTCTTGGGTGTGAATTCTGCGATGAAATCCGTGAGAACCTGTCCCTTCACCGAGCTTCTAGGTCGGTATCTTATGCCAAACGATCCCAACCGAGTCCCCTATTTGGCAATTCGGCCTGTGAAGTCAATCTCTTTAACAGTGACTGTAATGGATACTCGGTGAGGACGAACACTGTATGTGCTTGGAAGTAATGTGGCAACTTCCTAGTGGCATGTACCAGGGCTAAAACTAACTTCTCCAAAGGCAGGTACCTTGTCTCGGCATCTACCAAGGTTTTGCTTATGTAATACACTGGCATTTGTACTCCTTGGTCCCTTAGTAACACAGCACTTACGGCATGCTCGGTGACTGAGAGGTACATAAACAAATCCTCCCCGGGCTCCGGGGCCGTCAACCTTGGCGCCTTTGCCAAGTATTCCTTCAGCTCTCGAAAAGCCTCATCACATCCCTCGTCCCAACGAAACCCCTTCCACTTCTTCAGAAGTTGATAAAACGGCCGGCAGCGATCAACAAACTTGGAGATGAATCGGTTCAGGGCGGCTAACATTCCAGTGAGCACTTGCACCTCCTTAGGATTGCTTGGTGGTTTAAGGCGGTTCACGGCCTCTATTTAGTCGGGGTTAGCCTCTATTCCCCGAGTAGAGATCAGATAACCCAGGAACTTGCCAGCCCCCACTTCGAAAGTGCACTTCTCGGCATTCAGGCGCAATTTGTGCTACCATAGTATCTCGAATACTCCCCGGAGGTCTTCCGTATGCTGTGACTCTTTTCTGCTTTTTACCACCATGTCGTTAATATAAACTTCAATCGTGCATCCAATTTTTTCTCGGAACATTCTCGTCATCATTCGCTGGTACGTGGCTCCGGCGTTCTTCAATCCAAACGGCATGACCTCGTAGTGATAGTTTGCATTCGGGGATATAAATGCTATCTTTTCTCGGTCCTCGGGTGCCAAGGCAATCTGGTGGTAGCCCTAGAAGGCATCTAGGAAGCTCATCCTCGGGTGCCCATACGTGGCGTCTACTAGTTAATCAATCTTGGGCATTGGGAATGGGTCCTTGGGACACGCCCTATTCAAGTCTATGAAGTCCACACAAACTCTCCATTTGCTGTTCTTCTTCTTCACTATGACAGTGTTTGCTAGCCATCTCGGGAAGAATATTTCTTTTATGACTCCGGCCTCCTTCAGCCGCTGGACCTCCAGGTTTACTGTGTCGACGTGTTCTTTTGATACTCTTCTCGGTTTCTACTTCTTCGGGGGAAATGATGGGTCCACGTTGAGTTTGTGGACAATGAACTCAGGATCTACGCTGGGCACTTCATATGGGTTCCATGCGAAAACATCTACATTCTGCAAAAGGAACAACATCTCTACCATTTCCCGGTCATTCATGCTTGTACCTATTTGGAAATACCTGTAAGTATCTGGAAGAATTCTAACCTTTAATACCTCCTCGGCCACGTCCGCCCCCGTTTCCCCTCGGGGCTTCTGTAATTGCTATGAAGTTTCTTTCTTGGCATGTTCAGCTTGCCTGAGCTGTTCATTTTTCCCTCTAACCGCGGTGACAAGACACTGCCTCGCCACTTGTTGGTTCCCCCTCACCTCGGCAACTCCATACTTAGTGGGAAATTTTACCTTCACATGGAGGGTGGATGGAACAGCCTTCATTGCGTGAATCCACGGCCTTCCCAGAATTGTGGTGTACGGTGAGAATGATCGGACTACTATGAAGGTAACTATAACTCCCTTGCCTTCCATGTCCACCGTGAGAGAGATTTGTCCCTCGGGAATTACGACTCTCCCGTCAAATGAGACCAGCGGCGTGTCATATTTCGCCAAATCCTGGGTCTTCAATCCGAACCCTTCGAAGAGGTCCGGGTACATGACGTCAACCCCGCTCCCTTGGTCGATCATTACCCTCTTCACTAGGAACCTGCCTATCCGGGCCGTTACCACCAAAGCATCGTCATGAGGTTGAACCGTTCCTTCCAAATCGTCCTCTCCGAACAAGATGGTTAGACGTTCAACTTTCTGCTTCTTCTCGGCTGAATCTCCTCCCGTGCAAGCCACTGTTAATACCCTTTTTGTTGCTGCCGTTCCTCTTAGTGCAGCATGGATGACTTCGATTACCCCCAATGGAGGCGGGAGGGGGTTCCTTTTCTGTTGGATGCCCTGTCCGGCTTCTCGGTCAGTGGAGTCTACTACAAACTCTTTCAGGTACCCTGCCTTTACTAGCTGCCCGAGATGATCTTTTAATACCCGACACTGCTCGGTGGTGTGTCCTTTGTCTCTGTGATATGTGCAGTATAGGTTTTGGTTCCTTTGAGACGGGTCGTCCCCCATTTTGTTTGGCCACCTGAAGAATGACTCGTTCTTGATCCACTCCAAGATTTTGTGCATGGGTTCTTTAAACGCCATATTAACCCATTCGACTTGCACCTTTGGTTCCTGTATTCTGAAGTCTTTTTTAGGTTTTGTCGGTACAATGACTTACCGAGATCTCCCAATTAATGGAGCTTTCCCCCTGCTCTGCAGCCGGTCGTCCTCCAGGCGTTTGTACTCCTCTATGCATCTCATCAGTTGCCTCATATCCTCGGGGGGTCTCTTCATCAACAACTCCCGTAATTCAGAGTCTTCGGGGAGCCCCATCCTGAAGGTGCTTGCCGCGATTTTTTCATTCCTTCCACCAATCTCATTGTAGAGTTTCCAGTATCGGCTGGCATAACTCCGAAGGGTTTCTCCGACCTTCATCTTCATGGAAAGTAGCGCGTCAACCGGTTGTTGCACTCAGCTGCATGTCACGAATCTACTGCTGAACTCTTAAATCAGCTCGGCGAAGCTATGTATGGAGCCTTTCCGTAACCCATTGAACCATCTCAGGGCCGTTGAGCCGAGGCTAGAGGGGAATACCTTACACATCAATGCATCATTGTGTGCATGCAAAGACATCATGTGGATGTAATGACTGACATGCTCCACGGGGTCTGTCTTCCCCTCGTAGGAATTGAATGGCGATCGCGTGAATCTGCTCGGCATAGGGGCCCTTTCAATTTCATCGGAGAACAGCGACCGGGCAACCATCCGTAAGGCTCGGCTCATGGCGTCCATGGCAGCATTGTGGTGTTGCCGTTCCTCTGGCGATTTTGACCCTCGGTCACCATATCCATGAGACTGTGAACGGTCCCGCTGACGACGTGGCTCCCGGGAGTGCCGGTGTGACTCTTGAGAGTGTGATCGGTCTCGGAATCGTTGCGTACCAGATCGGCTGGAGCCCTCATCGCCCCGATTTCTCCTTTGCTGGGGGTTGCGGTTCCTTTCTTAGCGCCGACCCCTTGCTTCTAGCTCCAAATCCATTACCAATCTGCGCAGCCGTTCCAGCTCCCGGTCTCTATCATCATACTGCCGATGCGCCGAGACGCCTGAAACAGTTCGGTGTGTCTGGGCCGACCCTTCTCCCAATCCGGACCTTTCCTCTCCTCTGGGGTGCCCCCTATCTTCCCGTCGTTTCTGCTTTCTCTCCCTCCACGTCGATCCCCGAGAAGATCCTATGGAACTGCTCGGTGCGCGCCCTCCTGAACGCTCCTCGGACATTTCCCTTGTTTGAGTCTCGGTCGAACCACAGCTTCGTAGGAGAGCCCCACGGTAGGCGCCAATTGTGGGACCAGGAATGAGGCTGTTGGGCCTTAACTCTCTTGGGCTCATAATTTATTTGTAGTGGGCTTAAGGATTTCCTACTCTGGGTCGTTCTCGGCAGAGAAACTCAAAGCAACACTCAGTTTCTTCTTCTCCTTTGACTGTTTTCTCTCTATTTTTCTGAACCCCCCTCTTCCTTCCAAACTTCTGCTATTTATAACCAAGGTTAGTGGTGAGATTACGATTTCAGCCTCTGTTAGTGCTATTGAAGGTCCAATATTATATGATTTAAGTGGATTTTTAGGTGAGAGTGGGGTGCAACAATTATGGCCTTGGAACTTGGTTCCAACTTAGTTGATAGTGCTCGGTAATGCAGTTTACCGAGCATATCATGATTTACCCGGATACAGTTAATACGCTTGTAAGGGAAAGCTTATGCCAAGCACACATCAGAATTCAAGGCCCAAAATTGGTTTTTGCACTAAGGCAGATCCGAGAAGGGCTTAGGGCAATGGGGCTGTTCCCGTTGGGCCTGGGCCCAAGGGCCTATATGGGTCTTCGGATCTCGGGGCCGTACAAAAGTAAATAAAAAAGATATAACAATAAACACTAAATTATCCAAATCATGCTATGTAATAGAATAATATTATTTTTATATACTATCTTTAATTATTTATAATGCAATAATAAAATTACATTTAACAATCAAAGAGAACAAAAAGAAAACTTAAAACACAAAAATAAATATCATCAACCCAAATTAGAGTTCTAAAAACCACAAAAATTTATCAACCTAAAGTAGAGATGCAAGAAAAATAAAAACAAAATCCACCAAATTAAAAATTGAGAGAGAGAGAGAGTAAAGAAAAAAAAATCCAAAGGAAATGGACAAAGAAAAAAATCAAATGTCATTAGTAGATGTTAATTGGAAAACAAAGAGGCAATAAGGAGAAGTAAAAAATGAAATAGAGATGTTCATATGGAGAATATTAAAAACTTTACAGTGTAGAAAAATAAACCGTTACGTTCACTTAAAAAATTAAGAAATAAAAATTAAATCAATAATCAACAATTAAATACAATCATAGTACTAAATTTAAACTAAAAACTAACCAAACTTTAATCATAGAAACCATATTTTCAATCATAACTAAAAAAGTGATGTTCTCCCATAATAATTGAAATTGCATAAGAAATAAAGTTAAAAAAAATTTTAAAATCCTTTTAAAATTGCATAAGAAATAATATATATATATATATATATATAATTTTCATACACTAATACTTTTTGAAAATCTCAATTAACGTCTCTGTTATGCAAATCGTCGATTAGAAAATATGCAATAGTAAGAAGCGTTACAAATGAGATCATAAAAAAAGATAAAATTAATTAGTAACTATTATTATGGAGTAGTAGTCTATGATTTTATGCATCTAAATAAGTGGAATATATAAAGTTTACTTAAAGGTATATGTAAAGGTATATTTTAAAAAACGTTGTAAGGTTTTAAAAAATATATTTAATGAGATCTTCAAAAAAAAAATTTTATCACGCGCAATGCACGGGTTTGCGACTAGTAAGTTTTAAAAACAAGCTTCTATCAATTGGAATATGTTTGTAGGGTAGGGATTTGTTGCAAACTAAGTTACAGCAACTCTTGCAAAATGCACACATGTCAATGTTTTAAATAGACTCCATTTTTGCAAAAGTTGCTACAACTTAGTTTGTAGCAAATCTTTGCCCTTTTTATTATTACTACAATTTTTTTTACCCCTATCCACGGAATCAAATAATTTTTTATGGGAATAAAAAAATTTTCACAAATTTTTTTAAATTTATTGACGTGACCTATTGTGATTGGTACATAACAAAAGTAGTGTTAGTGAAATCCCATAAAAATTGGTCTACGTCAAAGTTATGTCTCTAATATTGCACTTTTAAAAATAAGCTACGACTTTGAAGGTTTCAGTGAAATCCCATAGAAATTATATGTGCAATTAAATATCATGATAATAATGTGTAAGGTTAAATTTAATCAACCATGTGTTGGCTTTATTCCGTGCCAAATTTGCTAGTAATATAGTACTTAGAAACCCTGTATTTAGGTGGGAATCATGTAAGAGCAGTGTGTGAGAGAGTGTGAAGAAATGCTCAAGACTGTGCAGTGAAGCAGGAACTCGCGGCTGGATCTCACGGGAGGCTCGCAAGCCGCCAAAAGTTGCACACGCGCAAAGCATGTAGGGGAGCTGAATAGTCATGCCAGCTGGAGCACTATAGGACAAAAATCTAGACTGGCCATTTAGCTAGCTCGCAGCTTGAACTCGCGACTCAGTTAAGTCACAAGGTCAAGTCGCCAGCCAGCCCTGTTTGTTTTGGAAAAATTGACTCTTCGCATTCCATTCTCACACCAGTATAAATACCCCTCATTCCCACAAAATATGTGTGGCTATTCAGAAAGAAATACCCTAAGAGAGGTTTTTTCAAAACACCCACCCAATTAGAGAGAGCTACTAATTCTTAGAGAGAAATCTTTGTAGTCTCTTCTTATTCCCTCTCTCATTGTCATACCTATTGAGAGGAGATTTCTATCCAAACACTACCCACACCCATTTAGAGTGTTGAGAGTTTTTGGAGCTTTGAGAAGCATTGAAAGATGCCAAGGATGGCGGATGCTATGGATTATAGCGGAATCTGGAAAACTAGAAAAGAAAAAGGTTCGGCGCAACCTCGTTGGAGCAATAAACTTGGAGGGCTTAGGTACATCGGGTAGATTAGGCTTGGAGGGTCTATTACTGTTCATGTATCCCAACTACATTTTCTAGTGGATTATTGGCCGCTTAGAGGGCGGCGGAGAGGTTTTACGCTGAGGGCTTCGGTTTCCTCTTCGATAACACATCGTGTGTTGTCCTTGTATTTGCATCTCTCTTCCATTTATTTTTGCCTTTTATTTTCTGCTGTGGATGTGATTTTAAATTGGCTTAGATTGTTTTCCAATTCTGTTTTATAGCTTTTGTTCATTTTCCGCACACTAGTTGTTTGACATAAAACTTGAATTGGTTAATTTGTAAATTGGGGGTCTAAACGTTCAAGGATGTTTATATACATATTTGAACTTTCAATTGGTATCAAAGCGGGTACACTTGTTTTTGTTTTATTACCTAAGTGTGATCCTTGACCCCTTGTGTGTTTTGCCATGGATAATGCTTTGTATGCTTCTATGGATATTGTTGATTGTAACATGCCATGTGTTTGTGAAAATGTCTCTATGAGTGTTAATCCTCATAATTGTGATGACATGTTACTTGAATCTATGGGTGTTGTTGACAAACTCTTAAAGAAATGAGCTAAGAAGTTTCAAAAGAATTTGAGCAAGTTAGTTTGTGAAAAGGATGATTTGATTGCTAAACTCAATGAATCCAACAAATTGGTTGAGAATATAAGAATCTTGCTGAAATTTCTCTTGAAAAGCTGAAAAAGTTTGAATGTTTAAATAAGGACTTGGATGCTAAACTTGTTTTGTCTAACAAACTTGTTGATGATCTTAAATCTGAAAATGAATCTCTTAAGATGCATGCCAAGTGTTTGATTGCTAAACCTGTTGCTAAAATGGAAGAAAATATATGTTGCAATCATGTTGTGGTACCCGATTTTGTGCCTATTGTGTGTTCTACTTCAAAGGACAAATCGGTGTACATTCCTCCACACAAAAGAAATCAAAATGTGGAGAGAAAGGCTCTTAAGCCTAAGCCTCTGTTTAGGTCCCAATCTAGGGAATTGAGTGGATCTAAATTTGTTCCTACTTGCCACCATTGCGGTGTGATCGGTCACATAAGACCCCAATGCCCCAAGTTAAAAAGAGAACAAACCTTTGTTGTTAGATCCCTTCCCAAAAAGCCTAATGGACCTAAATACATTGTTTGTCACCATTTGTGGTACCTTTGGTCATCTAAGACCTCATTACTCTAAGTTTCAAGCTCTTAAGAGAATCAAAAGAAAAGAGAAACTTGAGCTTTTTGGAAGTTGTGCTTTGAAAGCTAAACCGGATTGGATGGAAAATGGTAAGTTGTTAAAGAAAGTGGTTAATGCTCTTACCTCTTTGTCTATGTGCATCTCCGGTTTTCATTCTTCCAACCCTCGTCTCACTTCCCATGAGATACTCATTCCAAACAATCATTCCGTTTGGATGAGGAAGGGTTCCTATGGTTGAGCTTTTGCTCTTTTGGTCTTTGATCTAATTCTTTCGATTTTTGTAGGACCCTTCATGCATTTAATGTCATATCTTCATGCATTTTGTGCATCTTGCATTTATTTGTATGCATTGTTTTGTTTTTTATCTTATTTTTATATTTTAGTTTTGTGTGAGTAAAAAATCTAAAACCACATAAAAAGTAAAAAATTCCAAAAAGTTTGATCGTATATGTTTGAGCACATATCACATGTGAGTTTGGCCTTGTACATTTGTACAAATGGCTTTGTGCATTTACGAGCTTAGCTTGTTAGTTTTGCACTTATATCTTTGTGGGAAAAATCTTTACATCTTTGTGTGATTGTTGTAAATCGATCTTCAAGTTTGTCATGAATGATTAGTCAATAGTCATGTTGGTTTTGATATATGCGTAGACTTGTGCTTATATCTCTTCCCACTCTTTTATTTTTATTGCTTAAAGAGTTCAATAAATGTAAATCTCAAAATGAAAAGAGATAATGAGCTACAAAAGCCGTCGCACATACTAGTATTCGACTAGGAAAAAGGGAAAGAGACTTATATGAAATTGTATGATGCCCAAAAAGCCAAAGGCTTGTTCATCAATTGAAATATCACAAATTTTAGTCATCGATCTCAAAATGAGATGTTTTGATTCAAAATGATCAAATGTTATGAAATGTAAAGAAGCCAAATGAAAAGCTTCATCGTATGTAATCGTTTTCTTGTGGGAGGTCATATATGTTCATTTTTATAATTGAGATAGACCACTTGGCTTAGTACTATTTGTATATGACTTGATTGAATTGATCATTGAAGTTTCACTCTAGACTAAGGACTATTCCACATTTGATACACACACACAACACACATGCCTAACGTTCAATGAATGTCTTATTCATTTGTTAGATTGTACTTGTCTAAATGTGATGTGTGTGTGCTCAATCTTATATGAATTAATCCAAAAAGATTTTTGATCATTTTATATGTTTTTGGAAGTGATTTTTATCACTCTTTATGTTCTTGTTTAGTGCTTACTTTGTTTTTCAATGTTTAAACATGTTCTGTTTTGAAAAACAAGTGTCAGAATTTTTGGCTACTCATTTTGGCTACTTGCGTGAGCTGCCAGTTTTGGCCACTCATTTTGGCGACTTGCAAGTTGCGAGTTTAAGCTGCGAGTTCATACAGAGGGGTTTCGCGGCTCTCTCGTAACTTGGCTCGCGGCTTGCGACTCGCTAGTAGCGAAACACCCAAAATCAGCTTTTTAAAGAGTTTTTTCGTGGGAAACTTGTTTTGAACCTCTTCCATCCTCTCTAAAACCCCTCTTTCAATATTTTTACATCAAAACCCAACCAATTTGAATGGTTTTTTTTTTTTTTTTCATTCCATTAACAATTCTAAGGTAATTATAAACTCTTTTCATTAATTTTGATCCTTAGATTATGTTTTGGAGAGTTTTGTGCTCTTGGTTGGGATTTTCATCATAGGGGTTGGGAAAACTTATTTTTTTGTCAAATTTCTACATGGGATTGGTTTCTTTTGCTGATTTGCATTAGATGTTGGCTCCTTGTGGCAGAAAGAACATGTATTAAGGGTGGATTTCATGATGTTCATGCATTGTTTCACATTATTATTCATAGTGTGCATGCTAGGTGTTTGATAAAATGTCTCTTAGACATTTTCTCACTTGTTTGGACTCCGATGAGTACCAAACTTTGGGGTTTCTCATGTTTCATCATTAGGAACATGTTTGGTTCATTGGTTGTGTATTTAATACACCTTGCCCCACATGTGCATTTTTCATGCATTGGTCATGCATTGTACTTAGCCACCTCTTGCACACACCCTTGCTACCTTTGTCATGCATTGGTCTTGACCTTGCTTCTTCATCCTAGCATGTCATGTCTACCTTATGCTCTGTAGCATTTTACATTGTCTTAGATTTGAGTTTCATTTTCTCACTCATCTCACACCCCTTATGCATCATTAGCATTGTTCGTACCTTCATCTCTTGCCCTCATTTCTTCTTGACCCTTTGTCTATTCCTGACAAAAAGGGGGAGAATATACCAGAGTATTTTGCCATTTCTATATGACTCTTGTGCACATCCTTAGGGGGATAAATTCTATTTCTCATGTACATTTGTAAGGGGAGAGATATTCCATAGGAGAGATGCATATACCAAGGGGGAGAAGACATTGAGATAATAAGAAAACTTTGTTTTGTTTTGTTTGTTTCTCTTTATGTTTGTTTTCTTGTATTGCATCATGTTTGTGTTTTGGACATGCATATATCCCTATGCTATTGTGCTCCATTGAATGCTTGTTCGGATGATAATTTGCTTTGCTATGTGATCATTGTAGCCATTTCTATTTGACTATTTTAGTGTATGATCAAGTTGCTCACATGTCTCATCATGTTTACTTGATTGTAATTTACTTGTTACATTATATTTGTCCTTTTATTACTTGCTTTACCTTGAGGGTCTAATGTATTTTGTGCAAGTGTTTCAGGTTACAAGTATATATGTTCCAAGTGCATCACAGCTTCTCATCACTTTGAAGGGGATAAACTTTATGCACTTTTAGCTTATATTGTTTAAGTTTTTATTCAGTATTTTGTGGTTTGTGCCCATGTTGTTTCTGTAAGCTTTTAGAGTTTGTTTTCATTTCTGTAGGCTTTATGGTTTGTACCATGCTTTATGCAACCTTTATGCTTTGTTAAATCAGTACTTCTATCTAAATGTCATGCATTTTCTGGTTAAGTACTGTCACTCTTGTGCCCTTGTAGGATTGTTCCTAGATGCATATACTTAGTGTATTATGCATTGGTTGAGTGTTGGGCATACAAGTAACTTGCATTGTTCTTGTTTGCTTGTATGTTCAAGTGTTCATTCCAAGTGTGAATGAGTATTGTGGTCACTACCTTGTAGTGATTGCTTTGTTGATCTAGCCATGGTTTGTTTCTTAACTCCATTTTTACTTGATCACATATAGCTTGCTTCATATGCATTTCATGCTTTTCTGCATACAATGATCATGGTGTATTGTTGTGTTTTAGGAGATTCATGTTCATATGATTCAAGAGATTCACAGCTTCTAGATTTATGTGTGAGTGAGTTTTGCCATTGTTCCCAAACTCACGTTTAAGTCTAGAGTATGTTTTAGGGTGTTTTGTCACGGAATAGCCAAAGGGGGAGATTGTAAGGTTGAATTTAATCAACCATGTGATGGCTTTATTCCATGCCAAATTTGCTTGTAATACAGCACTTAGAAACCCTGTATTTATGTGGGAATCATGTAAGGGTAGTGTGTGAAAGAGTGTGAAGAAATGCTCAAGACTGTGCAGTGAAGCAGGAACTCGAGGCTGGATCTCGCGAGAGGCTCGCGGCTTGCAAGCCGCCAAAAGTTGCACACGTGCAAAGCATGTAGGGGAGCTGAACAGTCATGCCAGTTGGAACACTACAAGACAAAAATCCAGATTGGCCATTTAGCTAGCTCGCGGCTTGAACTCACAACTCAGTTAAGTTGCGAGGTCAAGTCGCCAGCCAGCCCTATTTGTTTTGGAAAAACTAACTCTTCGCATTCCATTCTCATACCAGTATAAATACCCCTCATTCCCACAAAATATGTGTGGCTATTCAGAAAGAAAAACCCTAAGAGAGGTTTCTTCAAAACACCCACCCAATTAGAGAGAGCTACTCATTCTTAGAGAGAAATCTTTGTAGTCTCTTCTCATTCCCTCTCTCATTGTCATACCTATTGAGAGGAGATTTCTATCTAAACACTACCCACACCCATTTAGAGTGTTGAGAGTTTTCAGAGTTTTGAGAAGCATTGGAAGATACCAAGGATGGCGGATGCTATGGATTATAGCGAAATCCGGTAAGTTAGAAAAGAAAAAGGTTTGGCTCAATCTCGTTGGAGCAAGAAGCTTGGAGGGCTTAGGTACATCGGGTAAATTAGGTTTGGAGAGTCTATTGCTGTTCATGTATCCCAACTACATTTTCTAGTGGATTATTGACCGCTTGGAGGGCGGCAGAGAGGTTTTACGCCGAGGGCTTTGGTTTCCTCTTCGATAACACATCGTGTGTTGTCCTTGTGTTTGCATCTCTCTTCCCTTTATCTTTGCCTTTTATTTTCTGTTGTGGATGTGATTTTAAATTGGCTTAGATTGTTTTCCAATTCTGTTTTATAGTTTTTGTTCATTTTCCGCACATTAGTTGTTTGACATAAAGCTTGAATTGGTTAATTTGTAAATTAGGAGTCTAAACGTTCAAGGGTTTTTATACACATATTTGAACTTTCATAATGCAAAGACTATAAGGTTGAAATTAATCCACCATTTTGTTGGCTTTATTCCGTGCCAAATTTGCTCGTATTTCAGCAATTAGTAACCCTGTATTTAGGTGGGTTTGTTGTAAGGGTAGTGAGTGAGATAGAGTGTTGAATACTCAAGAGTGTGCAAGAAAATAGAGTCTCGTGGCTGGATCTCACGGGTGAGTCGCAGCTACAAGCCGCCAGAAGCAGCACACGTGTCAAGCATGCCAGAAGTTGAACCGTCATGCTAGCTGGAGCACTACAGGACAAAATAGGACAACTGGTCATTCTATTATTGCGCGGCTAGATCTCGTGACTCAATCAAGCCGCGAGCCCAAGCCGCGAGCCACCCCTGTTTTGAAAAACCTGACGTTTCACATTCTTTTCTCACCCTAGTATAAATACCCCTTATACCCATAAAAGAAAGAGAGTTTTCAGAGAGAATTTTGAGAGAGAAACCCTAGAGTAAAACAAGATTGATTCATCTACAATCTTTACATAAAAGTCTTTTCAAATTTCTCAACTCTCTTCCTCTCCATTGTTAAACCCTTGAGAGGCATTTTACCAAAACCTTTTTCTCACCATATACATTACTGTGAAAGGGCTGTTTGGTGTTCTGGAAAGCAGTTAGGAAGGAACCAATTTATATTGGTTGATGCTATGGTCAAGTAGCGGAATCTAGGAAGTTAGAAAAGAAATAGGTTTGGCGCAACCTCGTTGGAGCAAGAAGCTTGGAGGGCTTAGGTGCACTGGGTAAATTAGGCTTGGAGCGTCTATTGCTGTCCATGTATCCCAACTACATTTTCTAGTGGATTGTTTACCGCTTGGAGGGTGGCAGAGACGTTTTACGCCGAGGGCTTCAGTTTCCTCTTCGATAACACATTGCATGTTGTCCTTATGTTTGCATCTTCCTTCCCTTTTATCTTTGCCTTTTATTATCTGCTGTGGGTTGTGATTTTAAATTGGCTTAGATTGTTTACCAATTCTGTTTTATAGCTTTTGTTCATTTTCCGCACACTTGTTGTTTGACATAAAGCTTGAATTGGTTAATTTGTAAATTGGGGGTCTAAACGTTCAAGGGTGTTTTTACACTATTTGAACTTTCAATTGGTATCAGAGCAGGTACACTTTTAGTGTTTCATTACCATAGTGTGATCCTTGACTCCCTATTGAGATGGATCGATCTCAATCCCTAAATGCACCTCCATATTATGATGGCAGTAATTATGCTTTTTGAAAGGTTCGCATGAGAGCATTTCTGTGTTCCATTGATGAATCTGTTTGGGATGTTGTTGAGATAGGTTGGACCAGACCTGAGGCAACCAAATCCACATGGGATAAGGCAGCACTCGCTGCATCTAATACTAATAATAAAGCACTCAATGCTATTTTCTGTGGTGTGTCTCCAGATGAATTTCACAGGATCTCTCACATTACTGTTGCCAAAGAAGCATGGGAGATATTGAAGACCACTTACGAAAGCAAGAAGAAAGTAAAAGACACCAAGCTGCAGGTGCTAACCACTCGGTTTGAGGAGTTAAAAATGAGTGAGGATGAGTCCTTTAACTCTTTCTATAGCAAGCTAAATGAGGTGATTGTAAGCAAGTTCAATTTGGGAGAGAAAACGGAGGATTCTAAAATTGTAAAGAAGATCCTTCGATCATTGCGGAAAAGTTTTCGTGCCAAAGTGACAGCGATTAAAGAGAGCAAGGACCTTGATGACATAAAAGTCCAGGAGCTGGTTGGTTCTCTTCAGACTTATGAAATGTCACTGCCCAATCAACGGAAGAGTAAATCTCTTGCTCTTAAGACCATTAATGAAAAGGTGGAAGACCATGACTCATCGGAAGAAGATGTGGTTGACAAAGATGTTGCATACCTTGTAAAAAATTTCTGAAAATTCTTGAAATTCAAGAATAATGGCAAATTTGGTGATAAAGGAAAATTCCAAAGTTTAGGAAGAGAGAAAAGGGAATTCAAAAAGAAAGATGGAAAAGAATCCCAATCTACACAAGGTGTCACTTGTTTTGAATGCAACGGGCATGGACATTTTAAGAAAGAATGTCCGAATTATTTAAAATCGAAAGGCAAAGTGTATGCCACGACATTGAGTGACTCGGATTCATCTGACTCAGATTCTGAGGAAAGTTATGACGAAGAAGGGAATTATTCAGCTTTTATGACTATTGCCCATGTTAAGTCTTCAGACGAGTTGAATCTGCTTGTACAAGAGCTTGGAGTACATAGTGATGAAGAATCATTTGGAGCTGTTGAGGAATCAGATGCAGAAGAAGATGAAAACACAGCCAATCTTTAAGACAATTATAACTCATTCCTAGAGAGGTCGGGTGAGTACACAAGGGTAGCAAAAGCAGCTGTGAGAAAGATGAAGAAGGCAGAGGAGGACTATAAAAGTCTCCTAATTCGCTATAAGGAGGCCAAGTGTGAGATAGAAATACTAAATGGTGAGCTGTCAAAAGCCTACACAAAAGTGAGATTTCTTGAGCAAGAGGTTGTGCAAGTAAATGCCAAGATAGAGAGGGTCTCCACAAAGAAGCTAAATGATGTTATTTCATCTCAAAAGCATTTTTCAGACAAATTCGGGTTGGGATACACCGGAGGGAGTAGCTCATCTGGCAATGTCACAAAAGAAGAGAAGTTTATACCGGCTAAAGAGCCAGTTGAAGTTGAGCCTACTGCTAAGTAGCCCAAGATAGAGGAGAAGAGGAACGTGGAGAACGAATGGTTGTTGAATCCCTGCAATCAATTTGTGGGCAGGTCTGAATCCCGAGCCAAATCTCGTCCATGACCACAAAGGGGTCCTAGATCAAACTATGTGTGTCATCACTGCGGACTTCAAGAGCATACTCGACCAAATTGTCAAAAGCTGAGAGCAATGAATAGTGCAACTCCTCAAAGGTCACAAGGACCTAGAAATGATAGGAGCAATTGGGCTGGTGAACCATTAAGAGATCAAAACGGTGATCCCGAAATGATGAACGTGATGAAGATGATTGGTGCATTCACCAACTGCTTGGAAAGCTTCACACGAAAGTTTGAAAGCCCTAACTCCCGTACCCAATCCTATAAGGAAATCACCTCAAACGCAAGTGACGTGTGGGTGAAAAAGAGTACTCATGCATAAGTATTACAACATGTCCATGCATCAATACTTCCTATACTTTGTGACGGTATTTGATTGTTTGCTTATTGATTATGTTGGTGGATGTTTGTTTGTCTATTTGTGCACACTTTTGTTCTTTTTTGTTTTTGATCAATCTTTTTCTTCTTATGTGTGAAAAATCCATAAACCACATAAAAAAAAATAGAAAATCAAAAAGTTTGATTGACATTGTTGAGTTTTGTCTCAAAACTTGTTTTGCCTTGTACCTTTGTGCTAATGGCTTTGTGCATTTTCGAGCGTAACTTGTTTCTTTACACTCTTATCATGGTGGAAGAAATTTTGAAATCTATGTGACTGTTGTAAATAGATTTTCAAACTTGTCATGAATGATTAGTGAATGGTTATGTTGATCTTGAGACTTGCATAGACTTGTGCCTATATATCTTCTCACTCTTTATTTTTTTGCTAAAAAGAGCTCACCAAATATAAATCTCCAAATGAAAAGAGATATTGAGCTGTAAAAGCCTGTCGCACATACTAGTATTTGACTAGGAAAAAGGGAAAGCGAGCAAAAAATTTATGTGAATGATTATTCAAAAAGCCAAAGGCTATCTCATCAAGGTGAAATATCAAATATCACTCTCACAATGAGAAGTGATTGTCTTAAAAGGACTAAAAAGATCAAATGTTATGATTGAATGTGGAGTCAAATGTAAAGCTCCAAGTTATGTTATCAAGTTTTGTGGGAGGTCATATATGCATACTTCTATAATTGAGACGGGTCACATGATCTAGTGCTAATTGTGTATGCCTTGGTTGAATTGATTATTGAAGTTTCACATTAGACTAAGGACTATCTCATTGTTGATATCCACACACAATACACAAGTTTATGTTCAATAAATGCCATATTCATTTGTGTGATTGTACTTGATGAAATGTGTTTTCACATGCTCAATCTTTGTTGATTCAAGCACAAAAATATTTTTGAGTGTTTTAGGTGTTTTTGGAAAGTATTTTGTTCTTCAAAAACTGAAAATTTCAAAAAACATTTTTGCCCTGTTTTGGCGACTTAGTCGCGGGTAAGTCAAGTCGCATGCCACAGTCGCGAGCTCGCGGGTCAATTTTGGCGACTTATTCGCGAGTGGAAGGTCTAGTCACAAGGGGTACACAGAGATTTTCGCGGCTCAGCTCGCGGCTCCCTCGCGAGTAAGACTTCTAGTCGCGAAAAACACTTAGAAAATTTTTCAAAACTTTTGTCTTGAAGTGTTTTGGCGGGTGGATCTGGCGACTATCTGGCGACTTACCTCAGCCGCGAAAAACGCGTGTTTTGCACAATGAAGGAAATTTTTAAAATCTTTTTCAGTTTTCCCTCGAACTTTTTATGACTGTTCATCTTCTCTCTCAACTGTCTCCTTCCCAAACGCTCCGTGTAACCCATTTTGAACTCCATTTTTGCTTCCTTTCAACTCAAAATCTTCAAGTAAAAGGTATGGGTTTTCTTTCTCGAACTCAGTTTTTCCTGATTTTGTGTTTTTCCCTCTTGAATATTCGCATTTTTGTCTGATTTGAGTTAGGCTTTTGTTTCGGCTGTTGCTCTTTGTCCGTGCTTAGCTAGTGGAGGCTATTGATTTATTTTGAACTTGTTTAAGTTGTTGGTTTTGGTCTTCATCATGTGCTTAGCTAGGGTTTGTTATCTGTCGATTACCCATCTTGTCTAATGTTATTTTGATGAGTTGATTCAAAATGTTCTTGTTTTGTTTGTTCGGTTTACTGTGTTAAGTATGTGCCTGTTCATCTAGTGTGTGCATCTGTCTTATGTTCTCTAGGTCATTTTATACTCATCAAAATGTATGTATCATTGACATATATTTGTCTTTTGGGTGATTTCAATCTCTGCTGCTTTAATACTCTCCTGCATAATGCTAGTTGTTCTTGAGTATCTACCTTTAGGTTCATTCGTATGTGTGGTTGATTTAAGTTATGAGGCTTGTCCTTTCATTTTTGTCTTTGTTACTAACAAAGTACTGATTTGTTCTACACATGTATTGTACTATGTTGTTGTGGCCTTTTCTGATTGTTCACAGATGGCTCCTTCATTCCCAAAGAAGAAAACTCCTGCAAAGAAAGCAGATAAGAGAATGAAAATGGACCCTAACCTGTTCAAGTTTGTTTCCCATTTTGAGAGATACAAGGATTTCTTCTTAAAGGTAGGAATCATTCAAGAAAGGTTGTGGATTTGGAGGATTCGAGAGACACTTTTATCCCTAGCTGTTTTGAAGGGAGAGGATGGGAAAAACTTCTGTGTGATCTCCCAGTTGTGTGTGAACCCCTGATTAGGGAGTTTTATTCCAATGCTGTGATAAGGGAAGATGAACTAAGCTGCTGGGTTAGAGTTAAGGAATTCACTTTAGATGCACATGACATTGATGATGTGCTAGGTCTTGAGGGGTTAGAAGATCAAGAGTTTGTCAACTACAAGGATAGGATTCTGTCTATTGAAACTGTACAATAGAAGATAGGTGGACAGAGAGAAGGGAAGTGCCTAAATACCACAGCTTTTCCAGTGGACATGAGGTGTCTCACTATTATCATAATGTTTAACCTATATCCCATAAGGAAGTTGACTACAATTAATAGTGCAAGAGCAATTTTTCTGATGGACCTCAAGGAAAAGACATTCATTAACATCAGTTCCCACATATTTGACACTATTGTGGATGAGACTAGAACCACTTCTAGGCCTAAACTGATCTTCCCTAGTCTGCTCATGAGGATCATTAGAAAGAAGGGTGTTACAATCCCTTGAGACATCAATCCCATGTCCACACCTTCTGCAATTAACAAGCTAACCTTCAAAAGGATAAGTGTTCGGCTTCCAGGTGAAGAAGATGAAGGTGATGAAGGAGAGGGTGTCCCAATGGAGACTGAGGTAGAGGCAGCAGGCCAGGCATAAACCTCAACACCCAGGAGGAGTGGCAAGAGGACTAGAGCATCAACTTCTTTAGATACACCTCCAAATGCATTTCAGATCATTTTGGAATGACTTGATGGAATCAGAGGGGTCTAGACCGAGCACTCTGAGAGGATAGCAGCCATGCAGGACCAGATTGATATTTTGTCAGCAAAATTTGACAACTTCACCATCCAGCATGGACAGTGACCCTTTGGCCATTCCGATCAAAAATGGGGAGATATATAAAGTTTTTTGTTGAGAAGCAGAGAAGCAACTCTTAAGGGGGAGTAATATGTTGAGGGGGAGTAGTCAAAAACAGTGTCCATCTTGTTATCTTTGTTTATATTTTTGGATTTTTATTGTTGCTATGGGTTTGATACACTGTGGTTTCAGTGTATGTTGTGTTTCTAACTCTTAACACATGGATGGTTTTGAAACTTGGTTTACTCTTTATATATATATATATATATATATATATATATATATATATTGTTGATGTTATTCAGTATATATTGTTTTTGTACCCATGTTGCTTTTGTAAGCTTTTAGGGTTTATGTTCTTTTCTTGTAGGCTTTATGGTTTGTACCATGCTTTATGCAGCCTCTATGTTTTTGTTAAATCAGTACTTCTATCTAAGTGTCATGCATTTTCTGGTTAAGTACTGTCACTCTTGTGCCCTTGTAGGATTGTTCCTAGATGCATATACTTAGTGTATTATGCATTGGTTGAGTGTTGGGCATACAAGTAACTTGCATTGTTCTTGTTAGCTTGTATGTTCAAGTGTTTATTCCAAGTGTGAATGAGCACTGTGATCACTACCTTGTAGTGATTACTTGTTTGATCAAGCCATGGTTTATTTCTTAACTTCATCTTTGCTTGATTACCTTACGCCTGTTTTATATGCATTTCATGTTTTCTGCATACAATGATCATGGTGTATTGTTGTGTTTCAAAAGTTTCATATTCATATGATTCAAGTGCCTCACAGTTTCTAGAATTAGGTGTGAGTAAGTTTTGCTCAACTGTTTCCAACTCACATGTTAAGTCTAGAGTCTGTTTTAGGGTTTTGTTAAGGAATAGCCAAAGGGGGAGATTGTAAGGTTGAAATTAATCAGTCATTTTGTTGGTTTTATTCCGTGCCAAATTTGCTCGTATTTCAGCAAATTTAGATGGGTTTGTTGTAAGGGTAGTGAGTGAGATAGATGGTTGAATGCTCAAGAGTGTGCAAGAAAACAAAGTCTCGTGGCTGGATCTCGCGGGTGAGTCGCGGCTGCAAGCCGCCAGAAGCAGCACACGTGCCAAGCATGCCAGAAGATTGTTCCTCAACTCTCTTCCTCTCCATTGTTAAACTCTTGAGAGAAATTTTACCAAAACCTTTTTCTTACGATATCAATTACTGTGAGAGGGTTATTTGGTGTTCTGGGAAGCAGTTAGGAATGAACTAATTTACATTGGTTGATACTATGGTCAAGTAGCGGAATCCGGGAAGTTAGAAAAGAAATAAGTTCGGTGCAACCTCGTTAGAGTAAGAAACTTGGAGGGTTTAGGTGCATTGGGTAGATTAGGCTTGGAGGGTCTATTACTGTCCATGTATCCCAACTACATTTTCTAGTGGATTGTTTACTGCTTGGAGGGCGGCGGAGAGGTTTTACGCCAAGGGCTTTGGTTTCCTCTTTGATAACACATCGTGTGTTGTCCTTGTGTTTGCATCTTCCTTCCCTTTTATCTTTGCCTTTTATTATCTACTGTGAGTTGTGATTTTAAATTGGCTTAGATTGTTTACCAATTCTGTTTTATAGCTTTTGTTCATTTTCCGCACACTTATTATTTGACATAAAACTTGAATTGGTTAATTTGTAAATTGGGGGTCTAAACGTTCAAGGGTGTTTTTACACTATTTGAACTTTCAAAGATAAAACTTATATATAGTATTTTAGGTATTGTTCTTTAGGTTCCTCTCTTAAAATTCAGTCATGTGGTTACTTAACTAAAAAATACACTTTCATCCCTTGAGAAAAAATCCACATGCCAGAATCTTAACAGGAGAACCTAAAAAATAGCATCTAAGTAATGTACTTAAGTTTTGCCCATAATACAAACTTCTACTCTACCTTTTTTTTTTTTTTTCAGAAGGGACTACTCTACCTTTTTTAATTGAAAAAAGTATGTTGATGTTAATTGAAATTCAGGGATGTAATTAATAAGAGAGACCAACAATGTACACAGGTAGAACATGTCTTACTAAGCACCAAAGGCAATGAAAGAACATAATCTCCAAACACATGATAATCAAAGATATAGCAAATAAGAAACTACAATGCGAAAGCACTGAGAAGAAAGTAACGCAAACGACCTAGAGCAGAACAATATAATGCAAAACCACCGAAAAGAAAGTAACGCAAACCCGATCAAGTTTCTACAGGGAAAATCAGATGGAAGAGTAGAAACGAAAGATAGCTTTAAAAGAAACAAATTTCTGCAGAAAGGAATGTTTCTCTCTGTTTGCTTTCAAATGGAAATGATTCATTTCACAGTAATTAATTTTTTTCAAAATGTTAAACCACAAAAGAACAATTTTTTTTTTTTTTTTTTGAAACTATAAGCAGGCTGGGGAATGAAGTAATGACCCATTATATAATGGAAGTCCACTTTTTCTTTTACATGAATGAAAATTTTAGTGGAAAAGATAGCTAAAATAAACAAAGAATATATTACAATATAATCTTTTAAATAAAAAAAAAAAAACATGTACAGTCAGCTCATCCTCTATATATATATATATATATGAACCAAAAAATAGATGAATAATTTCATATGCACAGTCACATCAAAGATCTTACCGGTCCTCCTATCTCCAAGAGAAAGCTAAATCTACAAATTAGCAACAGCTCTTTAGAAATCCGAGGAGAAGTTTAAGAAGAGCATTCACATTGATAGAACTAAAAGTTTAGCTATTTGGTACCTATAAAAGTCATTTTATCTATTTTACCTCTTCACTTTACAATACACCTAACATCAATAGATCTATATTTTTAGCTATTTGATTAAAATAATACAAATAACTCATTAGAATAATAATAAAGAATCCACCACAAACTTCAGTAACCAACCACAACCACCTCTACCATCACCCACAACCACCACCACCACCATCAATCCACCAATCTACCCACACAACCACAACCACCACAATAGCCCAGAGCCAAAAAAAAAAAAAAAAACCCAAGCAAGGCATCCAGCCACCGAACCAATCACACCACAACCCACCAAGGGTCGACAACGAGGGCAAGATGGGTTGGTGGCATGGGTCTGCGGCATGGGTTAGTAGCATGGGGATGGGTTGGCGGCAGTGAGAGGAAGTAGAGAGAGAGTTGAGAGTTCTGAACGATAAAGAAATAGAATTAAAATAATAATAATAATAATATTTTAATAGGAAGTGGGAATAAAAAATTAATTTTTTTTTTTTTTAGCTTTCAGCTATAGTGCACAGCCATATATAGTTGTGCATTATAGCTGTGTAGGTAAAAAATTTACCTATATCACCACCAATGTAGCACCTTTTATGCATATGGTGGTGCTAACAATAGCTTTTTAGCACCACCATTGTGGATGCTCTAAGTAAAAAAACACAAAGCAACCACTAGCGGCTCCACATGCAAGCCAGGTGGTCACAAGACCACCCTGACTTGCAAAAAATTACATGTATACACTTGCCAAGAAATTATTATATGTTAAACTAACCTATTATAACCACCCTAATAAAAATGTTGAACATCCTGACTTGAGATTTACAAAAAGTTGGGTTCAACAAAAATAAAAATATTGCTACATTCACAATATTTTCACAATATTTTTACAACAAATCTAATGTGGTAAGCTGTTATTAATTCTAATTTGGACTCAACAATGATATTATTTTTTTACTCACTAATAATAGTTTTTTGCATAAAAGTTATTGTAAAAATGTTGTGGACATAACATTACTCAAAAATTAATTCTGCATCCCAAAAATAATCCTTAATCCCTTTTATAAAATTAAAAAGAAAAGGCTTAAATAACAACAATAAATATTAGCCCAAATAACAACAAACATAAATCAAACAAAAATAAGACAAGACCAAACAATATCAGGTGATCAAATTATTCAACAAAAAACCTATTATAAAATAACAAAGAAAAAAATTGCTAAATATTCAAATTTGTAATTTGTTCAACCTATTCAATAAAAATAATTTCTAATTTCATTTTTCCCTAAAAAAATGATACTAAGAAAAATATTGTAGTTGTCAGTTCTCTTTGATGGTGATGACAATTATATTCTTTTTGGCTTTATAGTTGCAACAATTTTTCTCTCCTTAGTGACTCAACTCACAGTTGTAACAAATATTCAAATTATCACTTTATTAAATTTTATATAATTTAAATTTCTTAATGACCAGTTTTAAAAAAAATTCTTAAAACCGCTGCCAAAAGAAACCCTTCTTCTTGCTAAAGCTAATCTTTTGGAAGAAACTACGAAAAGTAAAAGCGAGTGAAGGTATTATTAATGTAGCACAATAATTAATAAGGGAAAATAGATGATGAGGAATCATGTGGACTTGCTTTTCGGGTCATTGCACTTCAAGACAAGAGGAGACATCAATCACTGGAATCACCTCAACTTTAGTGGGAAATTGTCGTGGTGGGGTAAAGATGGCTGGCTTTATAGTCAAAAAGTGAAGGAATTAAACATGTATTTTATTAAAGCAGCTAATCTAGATTAATCATGAAAGGGAACCTTTAACCAACTTAGCTGGACAAGATATTACATAGTAGAATTGAAATAACATGAGATTTATTATGCTCCTCTCTTTCTTTTGTTCACTATCACTTCATTGATGTTCGGCTTAATTTCCATCATTCCATTTAATTTTCATGTCTCTCATTACTCAAATCATGGACTAATTAGCTTCATCTTTTGCCTTAAGTTACGGATATCACCGTACATTCTTGGTGCGATGGTCACTCCACAAATATAAATGCTTGTGGGGTGGGGAGAATAAGAGTTAGAGTACAAGTTTCCAAAAGAGAGCTTCACACACATATACACTTAGATTAAGCTAGACTTGTATAAAAAAAATAAAAAAATAAAAAATAAAAGTTACGGATATCAACATGTCATCTTCTCAACCCACCATAACGCGTGGTACTATTAAACACTTGAGGAAAATACAATGCAAATGAGGAAAACGCTGGGAAATTGTCGTGGTGGGGTAAAGTTGATTGGTGGAGGTCAAAAAGTGGATGAAGTGCTCGTGTTTTATTTTAGTAAATAATCAAATATTAACATGAAATGAAATAGCATGAGATTTTTTATACTCCTATATTTCTTTTGCTCCCTATAACTATCAGTGCGTTAACTGCCTTGTGCATCATTTTCTTTCCTCAAAGCTTTATTGATGTTTTGCTTTCAATTCTTGTATTTGCTTCTTTTTCAGCCTCTTTGTAGCCTGTCTTTCTCTCTTCTTCTTGCACAGCAATCTGCACATTGTTGCTGATAAACCCATAATGCGTTATGCCGTTAATGAAAATTACTTAAAATAAAAGGATTAAGGTACAAATTGGGTTTTTTTTTTTTTTTTTTTTTTTTTTTTTTTTTTCTCATAATTTAAATAGCAAGTACAAAGGATTAAAATACCTTAAAATTGGGTTTTTTTTTTTCTTTCATTTTTTTTTTCCACATTGGTATTTCATATCTACTTTTATGTGTTAAAATCATGGTTTTAAAAACCGAACCGGTTAAAGAACCATAAAAGAGACTGATTATCGGTTTTTAGGTCTAATCGGGATCGGACTGATGGTCGAACCGATGACGCAATAAATAATTTAATTAATAAATATATAATTATAAAAAATAATTTTAAATATATAATAATTTTATAGCTGTCAATATTTACTGTATATATAACATTTTAGAAGTATTTTTATGTCAAATTTAACTCAAATTAAAAAAAAAAAAAAATAACCTAAACAAACTATCAAATAAAAAAGGTTATGGTTTTCACGTTTTATGAAAATGGGTTTAAGGTTTTATATTCATATATAATTTCGTTTACTTTTAAGTTTTAACAAAACCATTATTTATTTAGAAAAATATTTACCAACGTTAACATAACTCACACCTAAATATTTCTCCCAAAAATATTAGTATTTATTATGTAAATATTTTAGGCTTGTCTTGCAAAATGCAACAAGCCACTGTTTTGTTATTTACGAAGTGTAAATAAGAATATGAGAGTCACAAAGTGCCCATTTGTTTCCACATTTTGAGCCCAAAAAGGGTTTTTTGAAAAAAGCCAGGCCTAAAATTGCATTTGGTTAAGCCCAAAACGCAACTTTTTGATAAAAGTTGCGTTTTGGGCATAGGCCAAAAACGTGTACTAAACGCGGAAATTTTATGGACCTCTGAGGGTCCATAAATGAAAACGCGCACTGCACGTTTTGATGGGTTACCGTTGCTGAAGATAAAATTACGGAAATACCCATGAATTTATTCAATTCTCTCAACGCCTAACCTCACGCCCCTCATCTCATCTCTCTGCTACAGAACAAACACTACAAACACAACAATCTTTCTCTCAAACATCTCTAAACTCAAGCATAATCAGATTACCAGAATACAAACTCAAAAACACAGTTTTAAAATTAATCAAATCATACCAATAAAAGCAAAAAAAAAAAAAAAAAAAAAAAGACAAAGGACAGAAGCCAGCTGACCCATCTAGACTGGGTTGGGGACGAAGATGAGGAACAGCACGAAGATGAGAGCTCCCTGGAATGTTCTTGAATGAGGGAGAAAAGGAAAATTTTCTTATCACAAAGAGAGTTTTGGAATCAAGTAAAAAAAAAAAAAAAGAGAGAGGGAGCTAGAGAAAGAAAGAGCTCCTGGAACGTTCTGATGAATGAGGAAGAATGAGGGAGAAAAGGAGAGTAAAAGAGGGGTAGAGATAGTGGACAGTGTGTGGAGGAGAAAAAAAAGAGAAAAAAAAATAAAACGTATGGTTGAAAGTGAAATGAAAAAAGGAAAAATAATATAAAAAATAAAAAATCCTAATTGAGAAATGCTATTGTAATATTTTCACAATATTTTCATAATAAATTTTAAGTAATAGATTGTTATTAGTTAATATTGGTTAGTAAAAAAATAATTTCAGTTGTGGGTTCAAATTAGAACTAGTAACAACTTTCCACATAAATTTTGTTGTGAAAATATTACGAAAAATGTTGTGAACGTAACACTTCTCATAATAAATTTTACACAGTAATTTGTTATTGGTTCTCATTTGAACCTACTAATGACATTATTATTTTTCTTATCTACCATTAACAACTTGTCATATAGACTTTATTGTGAAATTTTTATAAAAATATTGTGTTCATAACTTGCATTAAGAGAGATAATTAAAATAAAAAATTCACTTATATATATATATATATTGTCCTTTTTGGTAATTTATAACTCAAACCTCCACTTTTATAAGTGCTAGCCAAACACTCAGCTTTTACAAAAAAACACTTTTTAACAGTTTTTACCAAACACTCAGTTTTTTAAAAATGCACTTTTTGAAAACTCCACTTTTTCATTATGCACTTTTACAAAAAACTGAACCAAACTCACCCAAAGTGGTCTTCCACCTGACCATCAGGCATCAATGTGGCCAATCAACATCCAACCACGTTGATGCTAAACTTTTAAAAAAACATAAAGTCTTCTCCTCTGCCTCTCTTTAAAAAGTAGATCTAGAAGAAGTTAGAAAATTACTTAGAGCTCTCTCTCCGAAGAAGTACCAGTGGCAGATTTAAATTGCTCTCACCTTCAAGCCTGATAGTTCATCCTCACTCCTCGCCCAAACCAAACAGATCTGAGATATTTCCTAACCATTTTCTCACATTTCTTCTCACAACTCCTTAAACAAATATGAGATTTGAAAGTCCATAACCTCTCATTTGTCTCTCTTTCTCTAATCTATCTCTCCCTCTCACCTTTCTGCCAAGATCTAAGATTCTCAAAATGAGGAAGAAAAATTGTTTCATTCCCATCATTCAAAGCAACAAAGTAATTGCTACACCAATGAGAGAGGCCGAATGGGGAAGAAATCAAGAGAAACAAAGTCATTTTCTCTGTATTTTGCAAAACCGATTTGAACACGCTGGTTTCCAGTTTTACGGTTGAACCAGCCGGTTTTTATTATTTACTGATTTTAAACTCATTTTTGGTTTTTTACCATACCGAACCGGATTGGAGACCGGTTCCCGATTGAACCGATCGGTCCAGTTCGATTTTTAAAACTATGGTTAAAATGTAAACATTCTTGTATTAGTGGTAGATATGCATGTGTGTGAAATTCAGAATGCAAACTCGTGTGGATTTGCTATTCAGGTCATTGCACCGCAAGAGACATCACTGGAATCACCTCAACTTTAACGAGAAATTGTCATAGTGGGGTAAAGATGATTGGCCTTATAGTCAAAAAGTGAATGAATTATACATGTGTTTTATTAAAGTAACTAATCAAGTTTAATTATGAAAGGGAACCTTTAACTTACTTAGCTTGACAAGATATTACATGGTAGAATTGAGGAGAAATTATTGAATACTCATGCAGTACCATAAATCCATACTCTCTCCCCTCTTACATAATGATTCACTAATTCTAGTCATGGTATGACCCTCAATATATGTGAGATGGGGAGTATGTACTTATAGTACTTCCAAAATATTTAGTAATTTTCAAGAAAGATATCATGAGATTTATTATATATGTTCCCATTCCCGTATTTTTTTCCGTTCATCAATACCATTACTTCATGAGTTTGAATTCAGTAAGGATGGGGTGTAAAACCCATGTTTTACACTATCCAATAAGAGATTGTCACGTCAACATTTTATTTAAAATTTAATACATCTATTAATATCTCAATAAACTCCTAATTTGGTTAGATTTATATATGGGTATTAGAATTGATTGGGTGTGGTTGTACTTATTTTTAAATATGTGATGAGATAATATGACATGTTGGGATTGGAGAGGTAAAACATTGGTTTGACACCAAATCCTTACAGAATTTAATCTCTTATTTCATTGATATTTGTCTTTCCTTCATTCCATGTATCTCATCACTCAAGCCATAGTCTAGTTAGCTTCATCTTTTGCCTAAGTTTACGATTATCAACATAACGTGTGATGCTATTGATAAAAAATTCAAACACTTAAAACAAAATGAATAAAGTATATTTTAGGACTTACATAAGTTAAAATTTTGGATTGTTTTTATTTTAGCCATTTCTATTCAAAATGCTCATTTTAAACCTTTATGTTTGATTTAATTTCTCCATATATAATAATTTCTCAAAAAATAAAAAAGAAATAAAAATCTGTCACGTGTGATCATTAAAAAAGAAATTATTTTTGTAAACCTATTCATTTCATGGGTGGCATGAAATGCCACCCACCACATTTATTAGGAGGAGAAGTTTGAGGAACTTGTAATGTGCAGGAAAAATATTAGAGAAGCACCGAGAGTAATAGAGATATGTATACCAGTTTTAGGAATAATATGCTGTGGTGAATAACCACTAGACAAGAAGCAATTTATATATAATATCATCCTCATATTTTATTTCTTGCCTATATATTTTCTCTGTTTACAACACGCTATCAGCATGAAGTTCTAACCAGATCTTTATGCTTTAGCATAATCGTCTTGGACATTAGGGATCAACAATGATACGTAGAACCACTGAAAATTCCCATGGACACCCCTCAATGAATCAGAAGATTCTTTCACCACGTGATTATTTATGTAGTGCCTATTTTCAAGGAAAATTAATTATCAAACCATCACCATAAAAAATTGGTATTGAATCTCCATCTTTCTTAGAAAGAATTCAAGGAGATATTTGTAGACCTTTTGTTTTTTAGAAGATGATATTTGTAGACCTATATATCCACCTTATAGACCATTCTAATATTTTATGGTGTTAATAGATGTATCAACAAGATGGTCACATGTTTATTTAATTTCTACTAGGAATGTTGCATTTGCTAGAATGCTTGCTCAAATCATTGGTTGTGGGCACAATTTCCTGATCATCCAATTAAGAAAATTCGCTTAGATAATGCAAGTGAATTTACATCTCATGCATTCAATGACTACTACATGTCAATTAGAATTGATGTTGAACACTCTGTTACACATACACACACTCAAATGGTTTAACTGAATGATTGATCAAGAGACTTCAAATGATTACTCGTCCTTGGCTTATGAAAACAAAATTACCTATTTTTGCTTTTGGACAAGCCATATTACATGTTGCATCATTAGTTCACATTAGACCAATTGCTTACCATAAAAACTCTCCAATGCAACTTGTTTGTGGTCAACAACCAAATGTGTCTCACTTTTGAACTTTTGGTTGTGCTATATATGTTCCCATTGCACCTCCATAACACACTAAAATGGGTCCTCAATGCATATTTGGAATTTATATTGGTTTTGATTCTCCATCTATTGTTAGATACCTTGAACCTTCAACTAGTGATGTTTTTAAGGCACGTTTTCATGATTGTCATTTTGATGTAAAACTCTTCCTGATATTAGAGGGAGAAAATTCATTGCCAGAAGCACGACGAGAGATAACTTGGAATGCTTTGACGTTATCTTATCTTGATCCTTGTACAAAATCAATATGAACTTGAAGTTCAGAGGATTATTCATTTGCAAAGTATTGCAAATCAATTACCAGATGTTTTCATTGACAATAAGAAAATTATGAAATCTCACATTCCAGCTGCTAATACCCCAGCAAGGATTGGAGTGTCCATAGGACAATCCATTAATTTAGTAGCAAATGACTCTAAACCATGCCTAAAGCATGGAAGACCTGTTAGTGCTAAAGATAAAATTCCTAGAAAGAGAAAAATACAAAAAAAAAAAAAAAAAAAGCCGCAACTCCTAAAGAATCTACACTCATAAAACAGGCAACAGAAATAGTTGATCTATCCAAAATTATTAAACAAAATGAGCCTGAAAATGAGCCTTCTAAAAAGGACTCTCCTAAAAAGGAGCCACCTGAAGGGTTATCTCCTGAAAAGGATCAAGTACCTGAAAATAATGAGATCTCAATACATTATATGAGTATAGGAGATATATGGGATAGAAATAAAATTTTTGTCGACAGCATATTTTCATTCAAAATTGCCATTGACATTACCGGATGTAATGATCTTGAAATGGAACCACAATTCGTCAAAGAATGTCAACATAGAAATTATTGGCCAATGTGGTTAGAGGCAATTCAGCAAAATTAAATTCACTTGTAAAACGTTAAATATTTGGTCCTGTAGTTCAAACACTTGAGGATGTAGTGCCTGTTAGGAATGGAAATAGGTCGGGTTCGAGGCGAGTTTCTTTATACCCGAACCGCCCCATTTAATAAACAAGTTTTTTTTAAAACCCAAACCTGCCCCCATCGGGCCTTGTGGTCCCCGTGCCATCATGCCCAGCCCAAAATCACAAACACAAATTTTAGATTATGATTTTCCCTTTCAAAATCACAAACACAAATCCTAACAAAAACACAAACATAGAAATCACAAACACAAAAATTTAGATTTATGATTTTTCCTTTCAAAATAACAAACACAAACACAAATCCTAACACAAACACAAACACAGAAATCACAAACACAAACACAAACTCACATGATTGAGATGAAATGAACATAGAAAAAAATAAAAATAAATAAATAAATAATAAAAAATATGGAGAAGGAGGTGGAGACACATGGAGGAGGGAGCGAGGCTATGGGGCTGATTGAGGCCATGAGGGGGGCTGGCGATGATGCATGGATGAGGGAGGGCTTAAGGGGTATGGCCGACAACAAGGGAACGAATAAGGGTATGACCGGCAGCGGTGATGCAAGGATGAGAGTAATGAGTGAGGGTGAGAGTGAGAGTGCATAAGGGTGAGGGAGGGTGGAGACTGGGTTAAGGCAATGAGGCTGAATAAGAGTTAGGGTGAGTGAGAGTGGGTGAGAAAAGGGAAGGGAGAGGGGGGGTGGCTAAGGAGAGTGAAGGAAGATGAGGGTTAGGAAATTAGGTTTATATATATATATATATATATAGGTATTTTGGTAATTTTACTTTTAATCGGGTCGAGTCTAGGTCAGGGTGCGGCCCATTAAGGTCGAGTCGGGCTGAGTACCTGCAGGTTAGATAAAAATTGCCATCCCTAGTGCCTATCAGATATAAATAGGTATTTGTACAAAAGCATAATGAGAAAAATGAAATTAATAGGTACAAAGCACCACTTGTGGTGCAAGGTTTCTCACAAAGACCTAACATTTATTATAAGGAAACATATGCTCCTGTAATGGATGCAATTACATTCAAATTCTTGATTAGTTTGGTTGTAATAGAAAATTTAAACATACATTTAATGGATGTGGTCACAGCAAATATATATGGATCATTAAATAATGATATATACATGAAAGTCCCTGAAGGATATAAAATGCTTGAAGCATATGGCTCCACATCCTGAAGCATGTATTCTATCAAGCTACAAAGGTCCTTATATGGATTAAAGCAATCCAGACCCATGTGGTATAATCACCTCAGCAAATATTTATTGAAAGAAGGATTTGTAAATAATCCAATTTGTCCATGCATTTTTATTAAAAAATCAGAATCCAAATTTGCTATTGTTGCGGTATACGTTGATGATTTTAAATCTTGTAGTGGCTCTAGAAGAGCTCAAAAAAATCGCAAATTATTAAAGAATAAGTTTGAGATGAAAGATCTTGGTAAGACAAAATTTTGTCTTTGACTGCAATTTGAACATCTTCCAAATGGAATTCTTGTTCATCAGTCAACATACATAGAAAATGTCTGAAAACAATTCCTAATGGATAAAGCTCACCCCTTAAACACTCCAATGGTGGGTAGGTCACTAGGTCTCAAAAAAGACCATTTTTGTCCCCTAGAATAAGGTGAAGAAATGTTTTTTGTCCCCAAGTACCATATCTTATTGCAATTGGTGCTCTAATGTATCTTGCAAATTGCACACGGCTTGACATAGCCTTTTCAATAACTTTACTAGCAAGATATAGTTCTACACCAACTCAAAGACATAGGAATGGAATCAAGCATCTATTGCGCTACCTTTGTGAAACGACTAACTTGGGATTGTTTTATCCAAAAGGATTAAATCCACAGTTGATTGGATATGCAGATGCAGATTATCTTTCTGATCCAAAGAAAAGCCGATCAGAAATAGGGCATTTGTTCACTTGTGGCAACACTGCCATTTCATGGAGATCTATCAAGCAGACATTATATGCTACTTCCTCTAAACACTCAAAGATTATTTCAATTTATGAAGCAAGTCATGAGTGCATTTGGCTAAGATCAGTAATTCAACATATTCGAGAAAAATGCGGCTTATTATCAATCAAAGATAGCTCCATGATCTTATATGAAGACAATGCTACTTGAATTGCTCAAATCAGAGGAGGATATATCAAAGGTGACCAAACCAAGCATATCTCACAAAAATTCTTTTATACACATGAGCTCCAAAAGAACGGTGAAATTGATGTCAAGCGAATACGATCAAGTGATAATTTGGAAAATCTATTTACTAAATCATTACCGGCTGCAACATTTAAGAAGATAGTGCACGACATTGGAACGTCGATAAACTTCCTTGTTCTAGGGTGTGGAAGGCAATGAAAAAGGGTTTGGCGGTTTTTAAAAAAGGCAAGAGATGGATTCTGGGAGGAAGTAGTAAGCTTAGTTTTTGGCATGATAATTGGACCATGAATGGCCCTTTGAGATTAGCTATCCAAGGTCCACTATTGGAGGAAGAAGAAAATTTGCTTGTAAAGGATTTTAATGGGCCCGGGAGGTGGGATTGGTCTAAATTGTCCTTCCTTCTTCCTAATGCTATTCTTATGGAGCTGAAGTCTATTCCTCATACCACTTTGGTCTCTAGTATGGAAGATAGGCTGATTTGGAGTGGCACGAGTCATGGGGACTTTGACCTCAAATCAGCTTATTATTTGGCTATGAACTTTCAAGACCCTCCTACTCTTTCCTCGAGTCAGTGGGTTTGGAAAATGGAGACATTACCGCACATTAAGTTCTTCATTTGGATGTGCCTTCATGATAGCATTGGAGTGGGAGTGTGTCTAGCTAGAAGGGGTTTAAAGGATTTGGAAACCTATTAAATCTGCCAAAGGGAACCTGAGACTATTCTGCATGGGCTGCGTGACTGTGTGGTGGCAAAAAACATTTGGGCTCAGCTGGGAATTAAAGCTAATGATGGGTTTTTTGAGGAAGATATGCTTTAATGGTTTAGCATAAATTGTAAAGATTCATTGTGTCGTGCAGGAAGTCATACTCCTTGGAGAATTATATTTGCTTTTGCTGTTTGGATGATTTGGAAACAGAGGAATGGCATGGTTTTTAATAATTGCTCCTACAAAGCTAACCTCCACAAGGATATTCTCTTTTGTGCATTAAAGTTTCAATATTGTGTTTTAAATCCTAAGCAAGTTGGTGCGCAAAGGGTGATGCAAATTTGTTGGGAAAGGCCACAGCAAGGATAGATTCGCCTCAACATTGATGGTGCTTCCAGTGGTAACCCGGGTTTGGCTGGTGTGGAGGTGTTTTGAGGAATGAGCATGGCGAATGGATAAAGGTATTCTCAAGAAACATAGGAAAAGCTACCAGCTTTACTGCGAAGCTTTGGGGCCTTAGAGATGGCCTGACCCTCTGCAAAGTCCTTAACTTGTGTGATGTTGATATCCAAATTAATGCTAAAGCTGTTATTGAGCTCCTTGCTAACCCCCTCTATTCTAATACTGTTGTTACTCATATTGTTGATGATTGCAGGTGCTTACTTAGTCAAATTCCCCAAGTTAGGCTCAATCATTGCTATCGCAAAGCAAATGGTTGTGCAGATTTTCTTGCCAAGAAAGGGATTACTCAAGATGGAGACTTTTTTGTTTATGTTGATCCTCCTTTGGAATTGCTTGAGCTTATAAACTCGGATTTCTCAGGAATGCGTCATAACAAGCTTTGTCCTGATACTTTGTTGTCCCTTTAGCTTTGCTGTTAATGAATTGCAGTTTATCAAAAAAAAAAAAAAAACAGACATGTGTCGTCTTAAAGATCTTTGAAGATATATATATATATATATATATATATAATCATGAGGGGGAATAAATGATCAAAATGATATGTGCTTATTGTACTCTTTTTCCTTCGTTTAAGTTTTTTCCTATTAGGTTTTCCTTAGCTAGGTTTTAATGAAGCAATTTAAAGGTACTAAAAAGCTTACTAGAATACCGTACTCTTTTTCCTTCACCACTAGTTTTTTCCCATTGGGTTTTTCCTTGACAAGGTTTTAATGAGGCATATTCTTAACGAGTAGTCATCCAAAGGGGAGTGTTGTAAACCTATATAAGAACTTTTGCTACCATTGTAATGTGCAGAAAAATATTAGAGAAACAACAAAAGCAAAAGAGAGATATGTATATCAGTTTTAGAAATAATATGTGTAGGGTGTAAATGATTTATGGGCCAAGCCGAGGAGGATTATGGCCCAAGTTCAACGAAATAGACTTTGGGTACCGCCGAGGGTAGTTCAGTCCTCGGCAGACCCAAAGTTCCCCCTCGTAAAGAAGGGTAAAAATGGTATAAAACTGAAACTCGGAAAAAAGATCTAAAATATCCAGGGAAAGCTGCCCTTACTGCCATTCAATGCTCTGAACCTGACAAAGCCGCATTCTTTGGCTTTTACAACCACCCCCAACGACTTTGAATATGGGCTGATGGGACAAGTATCAATCTAGGAAAGGTTGATCCAATACGTGGACGAAGGACAATGAACGCAGGCAAATATAAAAGGAAAAATAAGCAACCTAAAGAGGAGAGGCTGGGAAAAATGGCCAAGAAACGAGAGCCACCCAGCCCACCTCCATGAGAAGTACTCTAGGGGTGACGATCATTTAACCTTGTATGAACCCCCTGAAAAACCCACCGCCTATCGATCAAGGCCTAGCCTTTCAAACCCACGCTCTACAAATGATATTGTTAGGGCCGTTTTACGTGCGAACCCGACACTGTTACGGTCCGCCACGAATCGTGACCCTACAATTGGCGCCGTCTGTGGGAAAGGCTTGCGTGTTGGCGCAGGCGGTAGGTTGAAACACTTCCTCTGTTATTTCTAACCGTTGGTTATAGAGTTCAAGTATAAAATCTCACTAGGGGCTACGTTTCTTGACGAGGGGGTTAGCTGAAGAGCTGACTCCCCTAAAAGCTAAAGCTCCTCGTACAGAACAAGCTAGGCGCTTGGTAACGTTAACCGTATAGATAAACTCAAGGGGCTTGGCTGAAGAGCTAGCTCCCCTAGAGCTAAAGGCGAGCCAAGGCCCCATACAAAGAGAAAACTAGGTTTTGGACAGAACCAAGGCATTGCATGGTCCTCGGACTCAAGCCTCTGGGGAAACCAACTACCTGGATGTAATGAAAACTAGGTTTTGGACAGAACCAAGGCATGGCATGGTCCTCGGACTCAAGCCTCTGGGGAAACCAACTACCTGGATGTAATGAAAACTAGGTTTTGGACAGAACCAAGACATTGCATGGTCCTCGGACTCAAGCCTCTGGGGAAACCAACTACCTGGATGTAATGAAAACTAGGTTTTGGACAGAACCAAGGCATGGCATGGTCCTCGGACTCAAGCCTCTGGGGAAACCAACTACCTGGATGTAATGAAAACTAGGTTTTGGACAGAACCAAGGCATTGCATGGTCCTCGGACTCAAGCCTCTGGGGAAACCAACTACCTGGATGTAATGAAAACTAGGTTTTGGACAGAACCAAGGCATTGCATGGTCCACCGGACTCAAGCCTCTGGGGAAACCAACTACCTGGATGTGAAAAACTAGGTTTTGGACAGAATCAAGGCATGGCATGGTCCTCGGACTCAAGCCTCTGGGGAAACCAACTACCTGGATGTAATGAAAACTAGGTTTTGGACAGAACCAAGGCATTGCATGGTCCTCGGACCCAAGCCTGTGGGAAAACCAACTACCTGGATGTGGAAAACTAGGTTTTGGACAGAACTAAGGCATTGCATGGTCCTCGGACTCAAGCCTCTGGGGAAACCAACTACCTGGATGTAATGAAAACTAGGTTTTGGACAGAACCAAGGCATTGCATGGTCCACCGGACTCAAGCCTCAGGGAAACCAACTACCTGGATGTAATGAAAACTAGGTTTTGGACAGAACCAAGGCATGGCATGGTCCTCGGACTCAAGCCTCTGGGGAAACCAACTACCTGGATGTGGAAAACTAGGTTTTGGACAGAACCAAGGCATTGCATGGTCCTCGGACCCAAGCCTGTGGGAAAACCAACTACCTGGATGTGGAAAACTAGGTTTTGGACAGAACCAAGGCATTGCATGGTCCTCGGACCCAAGCCTGTGGGAAAACCAACTACCTGGATGTGGAAAACTAGGTTTTGGACAGAACCAAGGCATTGCATAGTCCTCGGACTCAAGCCTATGGGAAAACCAACTACCTGGATGTGGAACCAACTATGGCACGTAAACCTCAAAATCCATCCAAGGAGGACTCCTAGTTCACAAATGGGTTAATACCTTGAATGCATAGATTCCACAATCTGCCCTCGAGTCCCTAGTGTCAAAAGGGTTGATCCGGTACGACGCAATTCATTGCCCAAAAACACAATCAAAGTCCTTCGCTACTTAGCTACCCTCTCAGACGAATTATTTAGAGATTATCGTTCTCGGACATTGGTCTAGTATGCATCGCGTAGTACTCAGCGCTTATCCCGGTTAGTTCCAAGAATTCAATTTATTGAAAGTTATCATTGTTATACTTGATAATATTTGTGAGTTTGAATTAGTAGGAACCTGTATTAAAGCATTTTTTCTGCTCGGAAAATCCTTAAGAGCAAGCTTGCATTTCATATTCATGCATAAAGTAGTTGTTACGGAGAAGAAAGATATGTATAGAGAAATGGACTCATGTTCTATTAAGAAAAAGGAACAGTACAGTGTACAATGAAAAGCTGAAACAAGCTTACACTAAAGCTGACTACATAAGTAAAGGAAAATACAAGCGAGTGGAGAGAAAGCCGTGGGGACAGCTCAGAGGAGAGGTTGGCTACTGCGCCAAGTTATTGTCTAAGGAAACTATTCCTCGACACTTCTGCATGCCCATAACTCAGGCAGCAAAAGAACCTGACCTCAGGCTAACACCGTCTACAGAAAAGGCGCAGGGAGCCGGAAGTTGGGAAGCCCCCGCAAGAATTTGCCGGTTACAAGGTAGACAGTGCTGATGGTGGAAACTCCTTCTTCGGACATACCAAAAATCTGGCATGACCAGAACCTGCTTCGGATTTTGACTGAAAGGAGGGGAGACACCCTCCCCCCTCCGTAGAAATGTAAATTTCTCTTTAAATTTATGCTTTCTTGGCCCGTGCATCACTCCTTCGAGTCTCGGGAGGACACGGCGCTTCCGCGGTGGAGAAAATTCTTTTTCCCTAACCCTCGCCTCAAACATGATTTCCTAAAGGAGGAAGCTGAAGGATTTGTGCGTAGGAAAAGTAACTTTCTCTCCTATTTATATCAAAAGATAAGATAGTGGCATTTAATTCACGCAGCGTCCCAAGGAACGCTACAGACAAAATGTCTCTGGCTCGATTTCCAACGTCATCTGCAACCCTGAAGTTAGAGGAGTCTCGAGAAGGCGCACCTCGAATACTGGGACGCCCAGAAAATATCGCGTGGCCTGAGAATACAGAAATACCCCTTAATTTTGGGCCCAGTCAACTCACGGCCCAGGCCCGATTTAGCACAAGGGCCCGGGGACAGAACCTAGGTCTTGAATGGTCCTCGGACTCAAGCCTATGGGAAACCAAGTATGAAAGATGAAAATTACAAGTGTTGGACAGAACCTATGTCTTGCATGGTCCTCGGACTCAAGCCTATGGGGAAACCAAATACTTGGGTAAGTAAAGGTTTGAATTTCGTAAGATGGGCTACTTGATAAAAACGTCAAGTCACTTCGTCTACGGCTTAAACACCATAGAAGGTTAAGGCCAATAAGGGGGTAAGGAAGGTGGTGGAACGCCCCAGCATTTAGTCGTATAAGAGGGCTGTTCATTTGGCAGGGGATATGTCCTCGGACGGATATTTCTCACACGGCGTCAAGCCTTCGGTTCTCTCCTCGGCTAGTTCCGGGTAAGTACTATTTTTTACGGGTCGGCCTTATTGTGCCAAGCACTTCTATCAAAGCTATGGCGACATCATTTTATTATCAAATATTTTGGTTTTAGTCGTCATTGAGTTAGATGCTATATTATTGTGCCGAGCAGTGCTTGCAAATTTATGAAAACATAAAGACATAATATGCGAAACAAGGTAGACAACAATCTTTATTGATATGAAAAATTGCTACAACATACAAAAAGGGGCTCAAACGAGCCTATACAAAATGTAAACTGCCTAAGCAACCATTACATCTGTAGTACAGAAAGGTAAACTGTCAAGCGTCTTTTAAACTCGTCTTCAAAGTTTCTCCAATCTCTGCCTCATTGCTGCTCATACTAAGAGAGGGACTCACTTTAAAAAAGAAAATGAATGAAGAAGAAGGAAATAGTAAGGAAGAAATCAATGACGAAGACGAAGGGGATGAATAAAGAAAATGGAGGACATGAGTAAAGAAGGAGGAGAAGAAGAGAGAGGGATGAAGAGACAAAGAGAGGAGCAAAAGATAGAAAAGAAACAGTATCAGGGCGGAACTGGTGCTGGGAAGACAATAAGAAGAGGGAGGGGGAGGGCACCAAGGAGCAAAAGAGGGAGAAGCAGAAACGCTTAGCCCCTGCCTCAGCCCTGACTCCTAACACGCCGGTGCCATATTAGGTACGCTCGTGAGGAGCCGGGTGGTAACGGTCTTGGGTGTTCCCGACTCCGTCACGTCGAAAGTTTGACGTGACGAGTCCCTGCTTCGGATTTTGATTGAAAGAAAGATGAGGTTGATTTTGAGTCTTCGCCATCCTTGTCCCGATCGAGCCATGATAAGCTTTATCGGAACGTGGCGTTTTTGGGAGGGGTGGGGCTTTTGCATCCCTTGTTGTTATGGTAAAGTATTTTACGATTAAGCATATAAACCAGCGAGTAAACCGAATCCTAAGGGAGGCTAAGTATTCCAGAGTCGCAGGTGGATGAAAAGGGATTTTTGGTAAAAACAATAACCTCCTCCTGTCCTATTTATACAGAGGGCGGAGCGGGAGGCATTTAATAGGTTCAGATCTCCAAAGGAATCAGCAAACCCAAACACGCCGGTTCCACTTCTCCACCCCATCAGAATAAACCGTCGAATTAAAGTAGTCTCGTAAATAGTGATTATTCAAAGCTCATTTTGGATACCCCAAGCGATAAGAACGCCTCAAGCGCGAAATTAAAAACTCGTAGACCGGTGAATCTCTTGGGCATATGAGGAAACGCCAGCGTGTTTAATAGGCCGAATGGATTGGGCCACAGGAAGAAGTTTGGCGTCACCAAAACCCCCCTGTCCAGCCCAGGGGTTGGACAGCCGGGTTTTGAGGGGCTAATGTAGGGTGTAAATGATTTATGGGCCAAGCCGAGGAGGATTATGGCCCAAGTTCAACGAAATAGACTTTGGGTACCGCCGAGGGTAGTTCAGTCCTCGGCAGACCCAAAGTTCCCCCTCGTAAAGAAGGGTAAAAATGGTATAAAACTGAAACTCGGAAAAAAGATCTAAAATATCCAGGAAAAGCTGCCTTTACTGCCATTCAATGCTCTGAACCTGACAAAGCCGCATTCTTTGGCTTTTACAACCACCCCCAACGACTTTGAATATGGGCTGATGGGACAAGTATCAATCTAGGAAAGGTTGATCCAATACGTGGACGAAGGACAATGAACGCAGGCAAATATAAAAGGAAAAATAAGCAACCTAAAGAGGAGAGAGGCTGGGAAAAATGGCCAAGAAACGAGAGCCACCCAGCCCACCTCCATGAGAAGTACTCTAGGGGTGACGATCATTTAACCTTGTATGAACCCCCTGAAAAACTCACCGCCTATCGATCAAGGCCTAGCCTTTCAAATCCACGCTCTACAAATGATATTGTTAGGGCCGTTTTACGTGCGAACCCGACACTGTTACGGTCCGCCACGAATCGTGACCCTACAATATGTTATAGTTGATGACCACTAGACAAGAAGCAATTTAAATATAATATCACCCTCATCTTTTATTTTCTTGCCTATATACTTCATCTATTTACAACAATTATTGTATTGTGACGTAAAGTCAAAATTGGCTGCCTCTAAAATTTTGGTGTCATAAATTCCAGGGTTCACATTAAATTGGGTCCTGCTTAGGTTATACATTTCAACAAAACCTCACTGAATAAACCCAAAAATGACGGTTGACTAATGTTACGGATAACCAAACATCTTCCTTCAAATCTCACATAGCTCTACAAATGATGTGATCCACTATGAGGACTGTATAATTTCTCCTCTACAAGGGTTCTCACAGCTAGAACCCATCTTAAAATACACCTTTCTCTTCTTCTTCTTTTTGGAGAAATTTTACACCTTTCTCTTTGCAGGTTGCATCAACAATTTTCTCGAAGCACATGTTGCTCTGCTGCCCCGATGAACATATTTTACTCTCTTTTTTTAGAAACGATTTGATTATACATTTGGATCAGTGTTTAACAAGTAATAATCAATCATAATTTGTTAAAAGTTCAGCTATGATCATAAATTTGGATGAGCTTTTGACAAAAGAAAAAAATAAATCCTTTTTAATGCTCCATAACATATCCTTAAAAGCACATCCTCTTCAGTATCTAGCTCAAATTCCCTTCAAAATCCTAGACCCATTTTTTTTTTTTTTATGTGAAAATTAGGATTTCATTTCTTATGTGAAAAAGCAATTACATCATGGATAAGAGCTTGCTCAATGAAGTAAGGGTTCTCTTCAATCCATGTACTAAAATCAGCAATTCCTTTAGCATGTTTGGCTAATAAGTGTGCTGGACTATTTCCTTGTCGTCTTACATGGGAGAATTCAACTCGTCTAAAATCACTACACAGTGCATTCACACCTACAATAATGGGTTCCACAGAGGATGGTGGGCTTGATATTTCACAGAGTGCATTGTAGATAGTAATGGAGTCCCCTTCCAAGACCAGCTCTTGAATTCCAATGTCTTTTGCGAATAGAAGTCCTGCCTCAAAAGCTTTAGCTTCTACCTCTAATGCTCCCAAAGGTGCCATAATCTTCTTGCTTAGAGCTGCCTCCACCCGTCCTTCCTCATCTCGAATAATTACGCTGATACCCATTGCACTCTGTGACGAGAAAACGGCTCCATCGACATTAACCTTGAACATCGGGGTTTGTGGTGGTGTCCAGAAGCTCCTCCACTCCGGCCTTGGCCTTGGTTCACTTGGTGACACTGTTGTAGCTGTAAACTCCGCTAGGTATGTTGTTGCCCATCGGATTATTTCACTCCCTGTTTTCTGTTTCCCTCCATTCCTTACCTCATCTCAATTACACCAAAGTGCCCAAGCTATGGTGACAATCCGAGCAAGTTTGTCTTCCTCCACCTTATCAACCATTACCAACTGCCATAAAAAATCATGGAAAGACACGCACTCCTCTCCACCCGTTGGTGCAACAACCTTTGAATATGCCTAAGTGTCCTTTGCTTTTTTACAACTCCACAATACATGCCCCGTCGTCTCCACCTTGGTGCAACACTCTTCACAAATGCCATGCTGTAATACTTTTCTTTTCATGAGATTAGCCTTTGTGGGCAAAATCTCCTTGCAAACTCTCCACACAAAGTGCCTCAATTTGTGCGGTACTGGTAGGCTCCATATTCTCCTCCAAAATTGTCGCACTTGACTATTGTCTGAGCTGGTCCCCACGGTCTCAAGTTTGCTGAGGTTTACAGCTAGGGAGTAGGTGTTGCGCACACTAAAGAGTCCATTTGAAGATGCTGCCCAGATTATCTTGTCACTTGGGCATCGAGCACTTAATGGAAAACCCTTGATTACCTCTGCTTCATGTGGATAAAATAGAGCATCAACAACCTCAGAATTCCAACTATCAAATTCAGGCTTTATCAGTTCACACACCCTTGTTTTCGGGTCCAAGAATAACCTTGGTGAGCAGACTTTATGTGTGGGTGCTGTAGGTAGCCATTTATCCTCCCAAATCCTTATGCTCCTACCATTGCCCACTCTCCACCTCAAACCCTCACGTACAATTAATTGAGCAGCCAAAATACTCTGCCAATTATATGATGGATTATTGCCAATAGAAGCATGGATGAAATCAGAGTGTGGAAAGTATCTAGCCTTGAGCACTTGGTAGACAAGGGAATTGGGCTTAGTTTGGAGTCTCCATCCTTGTTTTGCAAGAAGAGCCATGTTAAATTGCTTAATTTTCTTGAAACCCATACCACCACAAGACTTAGGCTCGCATAACTTGTCCCAACTTAACCACGCTATTTTCTTTTCGTCATTCTTTTGCCCCCACCAGAAGTTCCGGATCATGCTTGTCAAATCTTCACAAAGGGAGTCAGGTAATTTGAAACAGCTCATTGTATAGGTCGGAATAACTTGCGCCACTACTTTGATAAGGATTTCTTTTCCAGCTTTGGATAGCATATTCTCTTTCCACCCCGCCAATTTCTTTCCAAGTTTCTCCTTGATGCTTTTGAAAGTGCTTTGTTTGTTTCTCCCTACCAGAGAGGGTAGGCCAAGGTGCCGCTCATGCTGTTTGATGACTTGTGCCCCAAACCTGATTTTAATCTCCTCTTGAACCTCACTAGGAGTGTTCTTGCTAAAAAATAGTGAAGTTTTTGCTCGATTCAACTGTTGGCCAGAAGCTTGCTCATATATATGTAGAATACGTTGGAGTGAGTTGCATTATGATAAAGAGGCCTTGCGGAATATCAAGATGTCATCTACAAAAAAACAAATGGGAGAGCTTTGGTCCTCCCCTGCAAATTGCTATTCCCTCCATGTTTCCATCTGCTATTGCCTTTTTTATCAATGTTGACAAACCTTCTGCACACAAGAGAAAGAGGTAAGGTGATAGAGGGTCTCCTTGACGGATCCCCCTAGTTGGTATAATATGTCCTTTTGGACTCCCATTGATCCTTATAGCATAGGTTACAGTTGTTACACATTTCATGATTAACTTCCTCCATTTTCCATCAAAACCCAATTTTTCCATTATTTTATCTAGACACTCCCACTCCACCCTATCATAAGCCTTGCTCATATCAAATTTAAGTGCCATCTCCCCCACTATCCCTCCTTTTTTCTGACTAATATCGTGCATGGCCTCAAAAGCAACAATAACATTATCAGTGATAAGCCTACCATTTACAAAAGCACTTTGAGTATCACTAATTATTGTAGGGAGAATCTTTTTTAGTCTATTAGCTATTGCCTTTGAAGCAATTTTATATACTACATTACATAAGCTAATAGGTCTAAAATCAGTCACTAGTTTAGGATCATTAATCTTTGGGATCAAGACAATGTGTGTTTCATTAAAATTGGGAGGAAAAACACCAAGATTAAGGAAGTCAAGTACCGTTTTTGTCACCACATAACCACTTATTGACCAAAAGTGCTGGAAGAATAGAGGAGGCATGCCATCCGGGCCTAGGGCTTTTTGTGGGTGCATTTGCTTCAATGCTTGCTCCACCTCCCTTGCTGTGAAATCACTTGTGAGCATATGGTTCATTGATGGTGATACTTTCGTCTCCACTACCTCTAGTATTTCATTGAAATTTGTCAGGCTACTAGTGGTGAATAAATTTTTGTAATAATCCACCACAATTTCTTCAATAATCAGCTCCTTTTCTTGCCACACTCCATTTGAATCCATCAAACCTTCAATCAAGTTTTTCTTGTACCTTGCCGAAGCTTTGGTGTGAAAAAACCCTGTGTTCCTGTCCCCTTCTTAGAACCATGTAAGTCTAGATCTTTGGCGCCACATTGCATCCTCCTTATCAAGCCAACCATTCAGCTCTATTCTTGTATTTCGCATGAGCTGTACAATGTCCGGTGTTGTGGGTTGAAGTTCTATCCACTCAAGGCGCTTTTGCAAGTCAGAAATCTTCCTACCAACGTTACCAAAATCTGTTTTATTCCATCCCTCCAATCTGGTCCGGCATATCTCCATGCATTTTCCAAGTGTGTAATCTGCTCCCAAAAATAAACCCTCATCCCAAGCAGCTTGCACCACCCCTTCACACCGTTGATCCTTTAGCCACATCGCTTCAAACCTAAACATTTTCTTTTGTCTTCTTTTATGGGATTTTTTCACCATTCGTAGAGCCAACGGGGAGTGTTCAGAAGCTGAAGAAGTGAGGTGAAACAATTTGGCTGTAGGGAAGAGAGCCAACCACTCCGGAGTTGCCAAAGACCTATCAAGCCGTTCTCGAATCTGTGAGCCATCTGCCTTCTGGTATATCCATGTGAATTTTTGGACCAATGTAGTCAACCTCTCTGAAGCCACAGAAATTGATTGTATCTAAGAAATTCTGCATCTATTGTCTCGGCCTAGTGCTGCCTCTCTCTGTTTCTGACAAGCTAGTCAACTCATTAAAATCTCCTATTGTTAGCCATGACAAGTTTGATGTTCCTTTCAGGTGCTTTAGCTTGGACCAAGATTCGGGTCTCTTCCTTGTATCTGGATTGCCATAGAATCCAGTGAGGTGCCACTTCCCTATTCCAATTCCTCTATCGACCACAGCATCAATATGTGTTTGAGAGAAAGTTTGGACATCCACAATTGTATCTTCCTTCCACAACAAAGCTAATCTGCCACTTTTACCATTACTTGGCACGATAAAACCATGCTTGAGCTTGCATTTCTCTTGAACATTCTTCATCCAGTCATTGTTCGATTTTGTCTCCATTAAGAAGACAATTGTGGGCTCTTCTTTTTTAACAACCTTTTCCAAGGCTTTAATTGTCTAGAGATTCCTAAGCCCCAAACAGTTCTAGCTTAAGAGCGTCATTGAGCCCAACGGCGTTGTTCAACAACCTCCGCCGCTTCAAGTTGGGTGATCGTGACATCACAAAGAGTTTCTATTTCTATCTTCATTCTTCTCTTTTTACCCGAGTCCTCTGTTTCATCATGTTGGAGAGAACTACATTTACGTTTAGGGCCATAGGGCTGATTTGGATACTTCCCCACGTCAGCATTTACCTCTATTTGCCTCTGTAATTTTTGTTTCATGGTACGTGCCTGACTTTTTGTATTTTTACTCCTACCCCGTGCCTTGTTTGCCCTAGTACTACCATTACCCACATGCGGCTACTCTCCACTGCCAGCTGTGAAATTAATAATTGGGTTGAACGTTGCATCAATTGCGCCTGTGATAATTGCCTCCTCAATTCTAGCCTTCTCACCAACATCCATACTATTAGGCTTAACTACAGGCACTTTATACTCCAAATTAATTCTTTCCATCTCTGAATATTTTCCTGGTTGGATTGTATTATGGTCCAAAGTAACCACTTCAGAGTTGATAGTGCAATCAATGCCCCCATTTAATGCGCCATGATTCTGAGATTGGCTGAGCGAAACATCACTGCCCATGCGGTCCACGCCGCCGGAAACTCCGCCACCATGTTCTTCAGTTTCCATGTGCGTTGCTACGGACTGTCCACCAGCTCCACCGTGTTTATGGTTCCTATCACATCTCTTACTGCTCCAGGCCTGCCTTTTAATGACTCAGTATTGTATTGCGTGGTTGTCATCGAATTTGCTATACGCTCAAAACCTTGTACCTCCACCACCGCCCTCCTCACCGGATTGAATTGTGGCGCCCTAATCCATGGTCCAAATTGTTGGTCCACCGCTGTTAACGTGCCTTTGCTGTTGAGCCACAACACACAGTCCTTGTCGTCGTGGGATAACAACCCACACCAGTAGCAGATATTAGGGAGGCGTTTGTAGAGGAAAGAGACCCATTCCTTCTCCGTTTGATCCCATGATACCTTTCTTCCACGGCAAAGGGGTTTTGTTATGTCCACTGCCACCCTAACACACATAAAATTACCCCTTCTCATCTCCGCATCATCTTTAGGTTTAGCAATAGTACCTAAAGTTTTTCCTAAGCTGAGCGCTGCTTCAGTAGTCAACAATGAGTGTGGCAGGTTATGCAGTTGAACCCAGAATTTTGCTGTAGTGAAGCTAAGATCTTGTGTTGGAGTTGTGCCATCATATTTCTGTAGAGATACTAGGTGCCTGTCAAAAGCCCATGGTTCTCCTTGCAACACCTTTCAGCATCTACTTCTAGTTTGAATGCTATTAGGAGCACGTTATTACCTGCATCGCTGACCTCAAAACTTCTCCTGGTACGCCATAGAGGTCTGAATGTCCGTGCCACAGCCTCAATATTCAGTGAACGCCTTGTAAAAAATTTCACCGCTAGCACCGACCCTTTCTTCTTCTTATCATTTGAAAGATCAATGTTAGTTTCTTCCACCTCGGTTAAAGACAACTTCTTCTAGCTTTGGGCGAGGTCCACCATTCCTAGACCTAAACTGTATCCCAAACCCCACGAAGAAAATTCACTAGCCCTAATAGTAACGTTGTTACTATAGGGGACAAACACTTCCACTCTCAGGAGGGAAGAAGACTATGCTACAGGGAGGAGAGAAGGATAACACCTGCTCGCCCTGCTAAGAACTTAGTGTATAAATCACTTTACATTACACAATGGAATCTCAAAACCCAGACCCATTTGATCAAAATATCAATCAATCAAACCCCCCCCCCCCCCCCCCCCCACAAAAACAAAAGTCTGTTGGTTGGTGATGAAAAAAGAATAAGAAATACAAAAAATGCTCCATAACATACATGAGAAAATTGTGGCAACATCTTGGTAGATGACCCAAGAACTTCTCAACTAATTAGTCCCAAAAGAATTGAAAACATGATGCAAAGAAGTAAAGCCAAATTGATGATCAAAGAAGCTTATATCATTAGCATATTTGTCAACAGATTATCAAACAATATATACAGAACATGTCAATTAGGAATAGGTATGAAAGATATTCACAACCACTAAATATCAGCATGCCAGAAGTGTGCACTGTGCACCACTTTTGTACACAAACCACAGGGTGTAGAAAGGTGTTTCCAAGGATAGAGGGATCCTAGATCTGTGATTCTGCAACCAAAAAAAATATAAATATAAAAAGCAAGACAGATCAATTGGAATTATGGTCTCTGCAAAAGGAATGTTTTAATCCAGAGGAGATCAAGTATTTCCCCAAATTTAGCATCATAAAGTAGAACAAAATGCACCCAGGCACATAACTTATCTACTGCATGAAACCATCATTCCAAATATTTAGTAGTTTCAAAAAAAAAGCTTCACTAGTGCTCAATGTGGTAGTCAGCATAAACCTCTAACCGTAACCATTGGAAGTTTCTAACATGAGATGTGTTTGGATTGGCGTCCATGGTGCTGCATTTGCGTTTTTTTTTTTTTTTGATGTGCGCATTTCACATTTTTGTCAGTGGCGTTCACTAGAATGACACTGTTCAGTGGGTCCCATGTATACAAACCTCTTTATTCAGTAACTTTTTAATTAAAAATGGGTCCCACGACACTATTCACATATTTAAAAATTATTTTACTACTGTTGATGACAAATTTTTCACACCTCATGGCTTCATTTCATTGGCGACCCGCAACATGTCAATATTATCACGGATTTTGGGAAAACCTCTTTAAAACCCAAAAGAGCCCATATTTACACAAGAATGCATCAAAACCCATGGTTTAAGCTCATGGCACATCATCTCATTTTTGGCTCATGATCCGAGCTCATGAGTCTCATCGGGGGAATTTTGGGAGTCGTGGTTTGGAGGGCTAAGAAGTATGTTCAGTAAAGCTCTAGTGGTTCAAAGTTGATAAATGAAAGCATGTTGCTTGGTGTGTCTTCCCTAATTCCCTGAACTCTAACGGGTTAGTGTGCAATAGGTAAAATTTGGGTAAGCCTCTCATATCACATAACACTTAAAATGATAAAACTCTCCATGCTCTTTATATAAAAATTAATGTCCATCATATAATATAAGTTTAAAGATGTAATTATAGTATTTCATATCAATTATATTATTATCATCTAAATCAATTTCAAGCATATGGCTAAATATATATTAACATCTCATATCTAGCATTAAATGCTCTCTTTACTCTCCAATATTTGGTTAAAATGCAAAAGGACCATGATTACATCTCTAAAACTTCATCAAATATATTTTCCAAAAGAGAAAACTTAGCGGAAAATACCAAGAACGGCTCCAACGGAAGCTGCAAACAGCTTCTGCAGAAACTGTAACAGCTCCAGCAGGTTGACACATGTCCTAAAAATGACATCACTTGCTCATTAATGCCTAATCTCAGCAGCTTGCTGTCATACCCAAAGAAATAAAAGGATCTCATAAAGATTATCTTACCATTTTTAGCTAAACCATGAATTTAATGCCAAGTATTGTCCTCCAAGCAAAGGATGTCATCCACATGACATCATCCAGCTGTGTCACCAACATTAAGTCTCAAACTTTCTTCTTTTGGTTAAAAAACAAAAGACTATTTACTTTGTCAAAGGCTTTTCCTCATTTGCTATTTTTTCCTTCAATTAAGTTCTGATCTAGTTACAAAACTTGGCTCTATATAAAGAGGGCCAAGCTACACACTTAAGGAGGATGGATCCCTCTCTCATCTCCCATAATCTGAAACTCCCTTCATTTTGCTGCCATATCTCTAAAGATCTCCATATTTTTCTTCATCTCTCTTACAAATTCATTCTTCATAGATAACAACACAACATACATATTACAACACCATTACCCATTACTCATCTTTCCCACACTCCATTATTCTGAAGTATCATCATCTTGCTGCTCATAAACACATCCCCATCTTTTTCTCCATTTTCTCTTGCAATACCTCACTTCTTAGAAAGCAACATAACCAATGTCATAATACAAAAAACAATCCCAGCAACAGCCTTTACTACATTTAACCCTCATTTATCTATCTCATACTTCCATTTATTTTACAAAACACATTCCTCACAAAATACCCAAACATACTTCTCATATATCTCTAAACTCCATGTCTCACAAATTATACATATACAAGATCCATGTTCAACAAAGTATCTACATATAATTCTCATACATATTACAAACACCATATCTCACAATATATACATATTCCTTACCATCTCCACACATCTTAAAATATATCAAACACTCTTTCAAAAACTTATTACTAAAAGCCCTTTCTCATGAAAGGAAAAAACTTATAAAATCCAAAGCCCTTCTTATGAAAGGCAATATCACTCATATTTGACTAAAAAACTAAAAAGAGTATTACATAGAGAAAGTCATTTAAGTGTATGATGAAAGAGGATAAACTTAACCAACCTATGCACACGGTTGGACATACTCTCTCTCCCTCCAGTTGCACCCATTTTTCCCTTCAAACATGTAGTCACCATGAAAGGATTCACTTCACATGTTGCTAAAATGTTAAGTCCACTGGTGTTGTTCGGCTGGAGCTGCAAAGTCTGAAGGTTGCTGAAATGCTAAGTCCACTAATGTTACGGCTGGAGCTGCAAACTATGAAGATAAGTCATTATATTTTACCTTCAAACTTATATTATCAAGTATATTTTGTTCATTATTATTATACATATACAAGATCCATGTTCAACAAAGTATCTACATATAATTCTCATACATATTACAAACACCATATCTCACAATATATACATATTCCTTACCATCTCCACACATCTTAAAATATATCAAACACTCTTCCAAAAACTTATTACTAAAAGCCCTTTCTCATGAAAGGCAAAAACTTATAAAATCCAAAGCCCTTCTTATGAAAGGCAATATCACTCATATTTGACTAAAAAACTAAAAAGAGTATTACATAGAGAAAGTCATTTAAGTGTATGATGAAAGAGGATAAACTTAACCAACCTATGCACACGGTTGGACATACTCTCTCTCCCTCCAGTTGCACCCATTTTTCCCTTCAAACATGTAGTCACCATGAAAGGATTCACTTCACATGTTGCTAAAATGTTAAGTCCACTGGTGTTGTTCGGCTGGAGCTGCAAAGTCTGAAGGTTGCTGAAATGCTAAGTCCACTAATGTTACGGCTGGAGCTGCAAACTATGAAGATAAGTCATTATATTTTACCTTCAAACTTATATTATCAAGTATATTTTGTTCATTATTATTATACCACTCAATTAATGTCATTATACTGCTGAAATCTTACTAGCTCATCAACATTATAAGGCTAGAGCCACAAACTATGAAGCTCACCCACATTATACGGCTAGAGCCACAAATAACACGAAGAACAAAGTGATGCTACACAGTTGAGTCAGAAACATAAAAGATAAGTCAATGTTTTCTCCATCTTTGAAATTACATTATTGAGTATATGTTAACTCATTATCATTTTACCATTGTCTCACCATTTAATAAACATACACATTAATAAATTGATATACCACCAATGGACATATATTACTTGGACATAAACCATTGTTGGACTTGTATCATTTGGACATATACCACCAATGGACATAGATTACTTGGACATGGACCATTTATTATGATGAACATGAACCATGAACCGCAACTAGACATTCACTATTGAACTCATCCCATTGTTGGACATTAGACACCTAATTAAACACTTTCTAATATTGGACATCACTTAGCGAACATAATAATAACGTATCAACTCACCATTTAATCAAAGCTATCATGCTAAGCATATTATTTATTTATTTCAACTATTATCATGATTCTAAGACTTTGGGTTTTATCTATTTTGTAGGCTTAAAAAATACACCGGTAGCCATTGGTCTATGTGGCCCAATGTCAAGTTCCGGGTTGACCTTCCCAAAACAAATCCGGGCCTAGCAAAGCCACACCTCCAAAGGCATGTGGCTACACGCACAAAAACCGCCCTCGACAACTACAATGTTTTCAGTTTTCAGCTTTCAGCAAAAAAAACGCTATCCAAACGGACCCTAAGTGCTTCATTTTCTTCTTCTTCCTTCTTTTTTAATTTTTTTTCCTATTATTTTAAAAAAATAGTATTAAAACTTTTTAAAAATAGTTTATTAACAAAAAAATATTCTTTTTACTTCTTTCATGGAAAATATGTCTGAAAAAGACAGCTTAGGGATGTTGTTTTTATTTTATAAAAGTTCTTAAAGGAATTGAGTTCAAGTCCAAGAATATTTATTTATTTTTGAATTACAAGTCGAATTGAGTTTATCAATAATAACTTAATTATTTATAAATTATAACTTAATTATTATATATTATAAATAATAAAATAATTAAGTTATTATTGAACAAGTTTGAATTTATTTGATAGTTAAATGAAACAAACTTTGATAAACTATTTTTTTAAGCCTTTAAAAATTTATGCTAATAATTAATATAAATAAATTAAATTTAAATTATATTATTTCACTACTTAAATAAAAATAAATTTTTTTAATGAATTTTTAAAAATAGATTTACTATCCTTGTATTGTATAGAATTATTTATAATTTTTACTAAGAAATGAATTATTTATATTATGAATAAATTATAAATACTAATTTTGATATCTTAGAATTTATTTACAAATTTACATAACCCAAATTCATATTTATAGAAGTACAATTTATATCTGTATACATTTAAATAGAAAATATTACACATGTTTAAATTGAGTCTCATACTTACAAATTTGTTCTCGAACACGAGCAGCTCTACTTGTATGTGTTGTCAAAAAAAAAAAATTATATATGCAAAAAAAAATTATATAAATAATTATTTTAAATTAATATGTTCTAGGACCATCCTGACTTGAAAATATTGTATATATATACTTTAAAAAATATATATTATTTACTAAATTAACCTATTTTGATCATTCTAATAAAAATGTTGAACACTTTTACTTGAGACTCATAAGAATTTGAGTTCAATAAATATAAGAGTAATGCTACTGCTACAATATTTTCACAATAAATCTTATATGGTAAGTTATTATTAATTCTAATTCGGGTTCAATATTAACATGTTTTATCCACCAATAATAGGCTAATAACTTGTTACATAAGATTTGTTATGAAATTATTGTAGTCATTTTATTATTCTTATATCAGCATTTTCAATTTGCACTTTAAATTTTATTGGTCTTTTTTTTTTTCTTATTCTCATTGTTAATACAAAAAATTGTAATATTTCATGTATTTGCGTTTTTTTTTTTTTTTTGTGACGTTGATATATTCAAATTGTCTCTTTATTAAATTTTGTATAATTTAAGTTTATTAGCGACCACCCTAAAAAAATTCCTAGAACCGTCATTGTTCATGAATTAATTATTATATTTAAACTTGGATCGTTTAGTAGTGGACCATAAACTTAGATTTGAGCTTAATTCAATTGTTAAATAAACGAGCATAAATAATTTTTTTCCCAAGTCAAATCCAAGAATTTTATAAATAATTCGGTTCATTTACATCATTACATATATCAATACCAATCTTTTTTTTTTTTTTTTTTTGAGAAAATACCAATCATTCTTAAAACACGAGGACTAACCCATGCATCAGGGGTCACACATGGATGTTTTCTTTTGGTAGAAAAATAAACTTTCATTAGAAACTATAAAATAGAGTAATGATTGAGTTTCAATTCGTTTTATTGGTAAAATTTCTTATTGTCAAATAAAATAATTGAGTTCAAATCTAACTTTATTAAAAAAAAAAAAAAAATTATTAATCTCTTGGCTCAATGGTACAAAGTAAATAGACCTATTTCTCATGGAGTAAACACTATTTTGTACATAGTTCTATGTTCTAACCATTAATAACACCTATGTCATCATAAAATAAACCAAGAACAGAGAAACATCAGGATGATTTAAATAGACAATAAAGTCTACAACCTGAATAGTGAACACAGCAATATAGTGTTACAGTGTTAGATAGACTAATACAGAATCCACTTCTTTCTTTGAACACAGTACCATGCAACTAGATTGGAAATGAGTGCCCAAATTCATATATGCATATATTCCATATTTCAGCTTTGAATATGTAAGTCTTGTACTTGAGTTTAGCCAAACAGTTCAGATAATATCTGAACAACAAAACGTATGCATATCCAAGGTAGAGCACAATGCACAAACACAGTCGTAGGAGAGGCAAGTGAATTCACAAGAGAGTTCTTCTATGGACAGCTGGATGCATACTTTTGCACATACTTTGACACAGCTTCCACATTTATTAATGTACGATTAGATTACATGAGTTACACATGGGGACCCCCCACGGGTACTTGTGAAAATTAATCCAATCACCAATTAGACGTGTACCAGTTGTGGCAAAGTGTGCAAAAAGTGTCTTTGGACTTTTTGATTCACAAGGTTATCAATAATTCAAACCTATACTGAACAAGCACTTGATAGATCTAGAGCAGAATGCATACATACAAATGCTCAAAATATTATTCTGATTCTATTACAATTACATGTTGACAGTACAATTAGCGATATTTCAGGCATAAGGTAGAGCAGAATGCATATACAAATCCTCAACATATTATTCTGATTCTATTACCATTACATTTTGACAGTACAATTTGCGATATTTCAGGCATAAGGTGGAGCAGAATGCATATACAAATCCTCAACATGTTATTCCAAGTCTACTGCCATTACATTTTGACAGTACAATTTGCAATATTTCAGGCATAAGGTAGAGCAGAATGCATATACAATCCTCAACATGTTATTCTAAGTCTTCTACCATTACATGTCAACAGTATGATTTGTGATATTTCAGGCATCAAGGTCATTAAACTCATCCCATTTTAAAGCCGAGAATGAATAAAAACTCTTTTCTTATCCATTTTTGGAAGATGCAAATCCTTGTTGCCTTCGTTTGGTGTCTTCTTCTGAAGCTCTGGATTCTCTGATGTACTGACAGATTTGGCTGATATCTTATTTCCTTGCTTTGCTTTATGCATGTCTTCTTGAGTTTCCTCCATCATAGCTTGCAGCTCCTCCATTACTAATTTAAGATCTTCAGACTTCTTGTCATTTAAAGAGGGTGAAGGAGGTTGATGCTTGAACGGTTGAACCCTTCCTGCACAATCTGATGCACCTGCTTCCTACCTGCAATATTCAAGTGCGAGGAAAGAATTTAAAGGTTTGGACACAGAAATAATGGTGTATGACAATATACATCCTTATTAATTTTAAAGCTAAAGATGCCGTTAATGAAGATGACAGAGGAGATCTATTTACAAATGACAGTATTGATAGTTGCAAATTCAATAAAACAACTCTGATACATTAAACCAAACATAGCCAAAGATGGAGTGATAGCTCTACAAGAACAAAAGAACCAAAATGATAATTGTAAAGTTCAACTTGATTTGGATCATTAGTATATCCAAGTTGACTACCTGTTGTCTAATCAAAAGATGTGATCTTGCATTGTATACTTTCTAAAGTTGAACCCATAACCCATGCTAAGAAGATGTATTAGACCATACAGGTATGAAATCTACTCAGCTCAATAAAATCTATTCCAGCTGACCAGGTTTCTAGACATAAACCTTCTGCTTGGTCAAATAATGGGTTAACACATGGACTCCTCAGAATCACTAACAAGCATTATCATTTGGATAGTCAATAAATTCTTAATAATGCAACTGCAAAGAAAGCAATATCATCAAATATACACAGAAAATAACAGCTTCATGTGAAAAAAAAAATCCATTTAATGTAGGACAAAGTTTGGCTACAAACTTGGTTGTAGTTTAAGCTTACAACTAATAATAGGAAGATGACATATATACTTGTCATATGCAATGCACATGACTTACAAAACCACATTTAAGTGATTGTATACGATCATTTTATGCGAGTCATGTGCATTGCACATGTCATCTTCTAATTGTTGGTTGTAGCTTAGCCAAACTTTGTCCTTTAATGTAGAAGTAGCAGTCTTCTCATCGTTTTGAAGGTCATCCACATGGGTATGGGATAGGCTATGTTCTAAGCTTGAAATTTTGCAGCATGTCCCATTTTTAGGTTTAACAAAAATTGGGCAGCTCTCAACGATGCAATGTGCAGTGTCTGAGAGGAGCTTCAGAATCTTATAATTTTTTGAAAGTTATGTTGTAAGGAACCGAGGATTTAGGTACAGATTGGTTTCCTGAGATGATGAGTTGATGACTATGACTAAAGAATTACTACTGCATAAGACTGGCATTTTAAAACTAGTTTCAGCAAAGAAGCAGATATTCAATGAGAAACCATCAAAGAGTGCCTGGGATATACCAACATCTTGGGGAATTTATACTTTACAGAAATGCATAGCAAAATCATTAGGCTTATGCATCTCTAAAGAAGTTTATGGGGCAAAGGATTCACATTAGCCGGAGTAAATTCTTAGCCAAATTCTAGCTAAAACTCCTCTTTTTTACTATTTTTGCTACCCACTTTTTCAACTACACCCCTATTGGACTCTATTCTTTCTCTGTTCCGTTTATTAATTTTTCTGTAAATGAATATGATTTTAGAACAAGTTCATACCAACACATATATGCCTCTGATTTTTCCCCCCTTATAAGTTCGCCTCTTTCTCGCATTTTATTTTACTCACCCTCTTTCACCACCACCTCTCCCTTTCCATTTCTTTCTCAAAGTCTCTCTTATCCTTGGATGTAGCTACTTTCTAGCAATGGATCATCACCAGCACAGATGTGAGTCCCAAGCCTGAGACCAATCAAACAAAGAGCCCACAAACAAGGCCAAAAGCTAATTACCCAAACTCTCCACATCTTCAAATGTGCGATTATTACACTCCCTCCACATGCACCACATCAAACATAACAGAGATACAGAAGATCATCACTGACACAGATTTAATTAGCTGGGGCTATCGCAGTTTGGCAGCATGGGTGGAGGGGTTTCGAGTTGCTAGTTGAGTTCGTCCTTGCTGACTGTCTCTTCCACATGCTTCTTGCACCACTATAACACCATGCCAATGGAATCATGTCATAAGTGCAGCCATCCATGATCCTATTCTCGACGATTAGCATTTTAATTAATACTTATAAAGAAGTAAAATAGCTGGTCTAATAGGGGCATCAAATAAATAAAAATGATTAGCTCACAAGAAACAAAGTAAAAATAAGAATAAGATGAAAAGAAACAGATGTGTGATACCTCCAGTCCTAGTCAGTAATTGGTTAGCCCAAGTAAACCTGGAGTTGTTGAATTTGTTAAGTTATTGTTAGGCAGTTTAGTTAGTATAAAAATTGAATTTGTTGAGCTTCTAAATGTGTAAATTAGAGAGGAGAGACTCACACCCCTATATATAGGGCCAGGCTTTTCACGTTGTTTTGTGTAGTAATTGTTTCACTTCTGTAATAATATAATTTCTCTCGGCTCTTTATTCTTCATTACTCTGATTCTCTTTCTATTTGTGATTTCTCCAGACACTTGCTGTGCTATATCAATGTGAGCTTGAGGAAGAGAAACTAGACAAAAGTGGGATATTGATGACTGTGTTTAAATAAATAGAACTAACCTTAGAGTGAACAGAGCCATACCCAGTTCCTAAGAACATCTCACACTGTTCATTGAAGTTTACGCAAAGGTGAAGGATATTTTAGAACGATTCGAAAACAAAATTGAGCATAAAGCAGAATCATACAAATGCTTTTGGTAAACACTATATTATTTTACCAATATTCACCTATAAACTGTACACCAAGATGAATTTCTCTCAATCAACGCCTCACCATTTGTGGGGGGCAGAAGCTTATAAAAGAACACACACACAAAAAAAAAAAAAAAAAAAAAAAAACACCCAATAAAGAATGATATACTTTATGTTAAAATTCAGTGGTAGAAGATATATCAACAAAGACATTCGAAAAATTCAAAGAGCAAGATTAGTAACCTGAAGGGGCTATAATTAGAAAAAGGACTCTCAATGCAAAGTAAACAATTTGAACACATGTCCAAGTTGGTCTAAAATTCTTAAGGGGAAAATTTTCTTAAATTACAAATAAAAGTGTGATGGAAAGAAAGAAATTATCAACATGGGGATGTTATACATATCGTGTGAATTGACAAAAGGGTTGAAGTAAATTCTTGGCATTGGGATGGTCCCACTCCAGTGATTCCCACCATTGTTCTGGAAATGCTTTTATTATTTGAAGAGAGGGATGTGGGGATGGTTGACCATCAAGCAGGGGCAGTGAGAGAGGGATCCGCTTAAGCTTCCGGCAATAACGTACTATTATTTCTGGAGGGAATCACAAACTAGTACTGCATTATCATTGCAGATGATCTTCAATTGAGGCAGATCCCACAATTGCAAACACCTTAATTTAGGGAGAGTGAATATGGTAGTGCCAAGCCCTTTGTCCTTATTTTCTTCTACTTCATTTTCATCAGATGCTGCAGCCACTATTTCTTCAATTTGGCGACAATCTTCTACGTGAATCTCTTCCAAGTTTTGGAGGCACATCAACAACCTAGGCATGAATAACTTCTTTATATTTGGACAGTTATATATTCTAAATTCTTTGAGACAGGCTAAGGTGCCTGATGGTGGAGATTGTGATAAAGCTGTGTCACACCTAATAAAGTCACTTAAGTTTTGCAAAAATGCAAGCCGTAGTGACTCAAGGCTTTGGAGAGTGAGAATGGAAGAGGGGGATGAATAATGAGACAGCACATGCTCTACTCTATTGCACTTCCTAATTACACAGGCCTTCAAGTTATTGGCATTTTTCAATGATGAAATACCACATAAACTTCTTACATCATTGCACTCTTGAATATATAGGAACTCAATATCTTCTGGGAGCAAAAGGGGATCTTCTCCTCCACCTCTACTTGTACTTAAACTGCACCTTTTTAAGATTACACATTTGTCAAAGGTGTCACTTTCAATTGGTGTGACATCTGGGTCATCTAATCCCATTTGAAGTAGGTAATTGCTAGGTCCTCCCACTTTTAAGGATTTGACATATACGTTAAAGTTTTGGAGTTCACTGAATTGTCCGCTAAAAGTTTCCAATCTTTTCAAGTATGCTTCCTCCTCTCCATTCACTTTTAATGTTTCAGATGATCGGTAAACAACAAGATATTGGAGATGAGAGAGTTTAGTGAAAGTCCCAACAGGTAACATCTTTAGATTGGGTGCATAGAGTGTTAGAATTATGTGCCCTCAAAAACAATACTGTGCATTTTTATTTGATGATAAAATTCTATTTTCACATTCATAATTTTTATAGGTATATTTCATTGTTTAAATGTGGCATGTGATGTCACCTCTGTAGGAAAAATCATGTTAATGGTTAAGGAACCAAAGACAGGGAGTAATGATTTTTCATATATTATTAAATTGTTCTAGGCTGTGGATATTAATTGAATATTACCATTGAAGCCTACACTTATTGTGCTGCTATATGATAGGATGAGTAAAATATATAAATGCTCAACAATGAATCCACCAGTCTCTAAAGAAGATAGTATATTCAGTTGATTTTCATATTGAAGTTGGACTCAAAACAAAACCGGCCGGTGACATTTTTCAAAAATGTTTTTTCATATATATATAATATTGTATATATATATATATATATATATTTAAAGAGTTTTTATAAATATTTTGGAGTCCAATAGAAATTATGAAATCAAGAAATTAAGGGTCACATAAGCTAGGGACATAACAATGATATTTATCCAGTCCTAGTGGCTTGTGGGAATATAGTATGGTGGAAGGACATAGATATAAAATTGTATGAAATGGGACCTCATTTGTAAATCTCTAATCTTCAGGGGTCAATTGCAATGTGTTGATGGACATTATTGCAATATGTAGAAGTTCAGATATTTTCTTGATATGATTGAGAAAATTAAGAAATAATTTTGGAAAGAGTTTCAAGATAAGTCAATAACGTTCAAAAAGTTATTGATAAAATCCTACGGCTGAAGATTAGGATCCCTAAGGATCCCACGTCCAATCTCTCTCTAGGGTTTTTAAAAGTCTACTATAAAATAAGATTTTATAATATCATATTTAGTGGTTGGCCATCAGAACTACTGTGTGATACTGCAGTCTTCTGAAAACTCAAAAGAAATAGAGAGAGAGACGTGAATACCTTAGGAGGCAACACGCTTGGGTTGCTAAGAGAGGTACGCAATTTTATTCTATTTAGAATCCATGGTTGTGTGGTACAACGATCTTTAAATGAAAATATGATTTTGTTTTATATTGTTTCCGCAAAAGCTTTCAGTGGTATCAGAGCAAACCACAATTAATCATGGATTTTAAATTATTATTTAATATCAATATGCTTGCCGAGATATGTTTCTTATATGCCGTGATTGATATACATATGTGATATGTTAAATATTTTCATTCGGTGAAGTGGAGAACATCAATTAAAATACCTTGCTTTTGTGCGCCGCAGTAGTGTTGTAAGCCTCCAAATGCTTTATAGATTAGGTTTCATGTGTAGGCTTCATGGATTGTCTCTTATGCCTTATATATTGTATATTGCTTTTGTGCGCCGTAGCCTATACATGCTTTACAGATTGTCCTTTTATGGTTTCATATGTAGGCTTCATAGATTGTCTTTTATGTTATAGATTGTCTTTGATAGATTGTCTATTATGAACCTACATGCATGTATATGTGCTTATCTGTGTAACCTATATTGATATATATTGGTTCATTGACTCACCCTTTTATATTGATAAAATCTTGAGTATTGCCGAATTAAGGTATTGAATCTCAATTGGTGGGAGTTGTGTTAGACACATAAAGAATGATATTTAGTGCATTGACTCACTTTACAGTTACATCCCAGTGTTGATATATGCTAAGTGCTAAATAGGATAATTTTATAGAATAATTCCTATGGCCCTCCATTGTCGGTGAATAAAGGTTCTTTTAAATTAAAATTTTGTTGAAGCCAAAAGGATAGACTTGATTTTGGTTTAGTAGTTCCTCTTGTTTACTTCTTGGGAAGACAGGTGTGTGTATGACTGGTGGGAGTGTGGCTAAAATAGCAACATAATCATACTAGTACATATATCACACTTAGATAATGGTTTGCACTTATCCAAATAAACATGACCACTAAAATAGTGTAAAACATGTTTGATTTGGAGGCCAAAAGTAAATCGGGAGTCATAGATAAATTAAATAAAATTAGAAACATGAGATGAAATTATGATGAATAGTATCTATTTGCCTTTATATGGTGTGCACAGTATATTTCAAAAGAAATTATTGGAGCATGCAAGGTAAGGGTTCCCGATGCCCACTTCGAACTATTTATGAATATAATTGTTATATTCTGTTCTGGGAATCTATGATATTTTGTTCTTGTGGGAGGTACCATTAGTTATTCAAAAACCTGAATATGATGGATATATGTATGTGAAAATATTATTTTGTATTATTTTGCAGATTCATTATGACCAATTTTAATCCCTTAGCTAAGATTTTGGATGAAAATCGATTGTCTGGACCAAACTATGTAGATTGGAAAAGGAACCTAATCATTGTTCTTACTGCTGATAAGATAGCTCATGTCCTTAATACTGAGGCACCAGAACTTGCTTTAGCTGATGCCACTGAGGCGCAAAGAGATGCATTTAATAAGTGGCATGAGGCTGATGAAATGGCTAAATGCTACATAATGGCCTCTATGACCAATGTGTTGCAAAAACAATGCCAAGGCCTAGTTACAGCACAAGATATGATGTTGCACCTCAAAGAGATGTTTGGAGAACAAAGCAGAAGTGCACGGCAAACTGCTATGAAAAATCTCATGTCCACCAAAATGGTGGAAGGAACTCCAGTTCGGGAACATGTCCTGAAGATGATTTCTTTCATCAATGAACTGGATATGCTTGGTGCAGAAATTGATAGTGAGACCCAAGTTGATGTGATCCTAGCATCTTTACCTGATTCTTTTAATCAGTTTATCATGAACTATAACATGAATAAGATGGTAGTGACATTGTCAGAGCTGCTCAATATGTTGAAAGCAGCTGAGGATCTCATCAAGAAAGAAAAGCCTACTGTAATGTTGGCTGAAAAATCTGATTCTTCTTTTAAGTTTAAGCCTAAGGGTAAGAACTTTAAGAGAAAAGGGTCTTAGTCATTCAATAAGGCTCAAGGTGACAAAGTGAATAAGGACACTGAGAAAAAGAAAGCAAAAGGAAATTGTTTCCATTGTGGTAAGCCTGGTCATTGGAAGAGAAACTGTCGCCATTATTTGGCTTCTCTGAAGAATGACAAACCTGCAGAAGGTATGCCTAATTTGCTCGTTATTGAAACAAATTTAATGGATGGTCCATTTGATTCTTGGTGTGTAGATTCTGGTACAATCTCACACATTTGCAATGTGTTGCAAGGGTTCAAGGAGACCCGAAGGCTAAATGAAGGGGAGGTGATCCTAAAGATGGGGACTGGTGCAACTGTTGCAGCCACTGCCATTGGAACCTTTTATTTAGAATTATCTTCTAGTAGAACTCTTGTTTTAGAAGATTGCTTATATGTGCCAGAAGTGCGAAGAAATTTAGTTCAGTTTCAAAACTTGGTTGTTCAGGATATTCATTTCTTTTTACTTCTAAACTTGTTGTTAAGTTTAATAATAAATTTGTAACTTCTGGCATTTTACAAGATGGTCTTTATTTTTTGAGTTCTATTGATAATTCTATTAATTGTGTTGAGAATGATATTGCTACCAGTGTGTTATCTCTTAAAAGAAAAAGAGATGTTAATCCTACCTATTTGTGGCACTTAAGGCTTGGTCATATCAATATTGACCGAATCAATAGATTGGTAAGGGATGGGCCATTGAATCTTTTGAAGGTAGAGCCTTATCCAATTTGTGAGCCTTGCTTACAAGGGAAAATGACCAAAAGTCCCTTTACAGGAAAGGGAGCTAGAGCCACTGATGTATTAGGATTAATACACACTGATGTTTGTGGTCCTATGAATCACATGGCAAGAGGTGGTTTCTATTACTTCATTACTTTCATTGATGATTATTCTAGGTATGGCTATTTGTACCTAATGAAACATAAATCTGAATCCTTTGAAAAGTTCAAAGAATTTCGTAATGAGGTTGAGAAACAAGCTGGAAAATGCATAAAAGTTCTTCGCCCTGATAGAGGAGGAGAATACCTCTTGGATCAATTTAAGCAATATCTAAAGGAAAATGGGATTATTTCTCAATTGACTCCCCCTGCCACACCTCAACATAATGGTGTAGCTGAAAGAAGAAATAGAACCTTATTAGATATGGTTCGTTCTATGATGAGCATGTCAGAGTTGCCAATTTCATTTTGGGGTTATGCTTTGGAGACTGCTGTTTATTTATTAAATAGAGTCCCTACCAAATCAGTTCCTAATACCCCATATGAGTTATGGACTGGTAAGAAACCAAGTCTAAATCACTTAAAGATATGGGGTTGTCCAGCACATGTTAGAAAGTCTAATATGGATAAGCTAGGACTTAGGAGTGATAGATGTCTATTTGTTGGCTATCCCAAGATGTCTACTGGTTTCTATTTTTACAATCCTAGTGAGCAAAAAGTGTTTGTGAGCAGGAATGCTATTTTTCTTGAGGAAGATTATAGCCTAAATGAAAGTAGAGCAAAAGTTTCTCTTGATGAACAAATTGATAACCCAATGGCTGAGTTGAATGAGTATAATGAAGAGCAAGTAATAGTGCCTACTGAACCAAGCAAAATACAAGAAACTCGACGTAGTAAAAGGACTATCAGGCCTCCAGTTAGACTCACTTTGTTAAATGAGATTTATCTAATGGAGTCAGAGGAGCATGATAATGACCCTTTTACTTATCAAGAAGCAATGACTGATAAGGACGTTGAGAATTGGAAAAGGGCCATGGAATCAGAGATGGACTCAATGTATACCAACCAGGTCTGGACCTTAGTAGACAAACCAGAAGGTATTAAGCCTATTGGTTGTAAATGGGTCTACAAAAGGAAGATAGGACCTAATGGTAAGGTGGAGACCTATAAAGCTAGGCTAGTGGCAAAAGGGTATAATCAAAAGGCTGGAATTGATTATGAGGAAACTTTTTCGCCAGTAGCCATGCTAAAGTCCATAAGGATTCTATTGTCAATTGCTGCACATTATGATTATGAGATATGGCAAATGGATGTTAAAACAGCTTTCTTGAATGGACACATTCGAGAAGAAATTTTTATGGACCAGCCAGAAGGTTTCATATCTCATGGTCAAGAATCAAAAGTGTGCAAGTTGATGAGATCTATATACGGCCTAAAGCAAGCATCACGCAGTTGGAACATCCGTTTTGATGAGGCAATCAAATCGTTTGGTTTCTCACAAAATATGGATGAACCCTGTGTTTACAAAAAGGTTAGTGGGAGCACTATTACATTTTTAGTTCTTTATGTAGATGACATACTACTCATTGGCAATGATGTAGGAGCAATGTCATCTATAAAAATATGGTTATCTAGTCACTTTGCAATGAAAGATCTTGGTGAAGCGTCCTATATACTCGGAATCAAATTGTTTAGAGACCGAAAGAAAAGGTTATTGGGACTTTCACAAGTCAATTATATTGACAAGATATTGGCTAGGTTTAGCATGCAAGATTCCAAGAAAGGGTTTTCACCTTTTAGACATGGAATTCATCTCTCTAATCAAATGTGTCCTAAAACACAAGAAGAGAGAGAGAAAATGAGAAACTGTCCTTATGCTTCGGCTGTAGGAAGTCTCATGTACGCAATGCTTTGCACTAGGCCAGACATTTGTTATGCAGTGAGCATTGTGAGTAGATATCAATCCAATCCAGGTTCTGAGCATTGGACAGCAGTGAAATATATCCTCAAATATTTAAATAGGACCAAACATTATTTCTTGGTGTTTGGTGGTGAGGATTTGACTGTCCAAGGGTATACAGATTCTGATTTTCAATCTGATATTGATGATAGAAAATCAATTTCTGGATTTGTGTTCACTCTTGGCAAGGGAGCAATAAGTTGGAGAAGTTGCAAGCAAGATACTACTGCAGACTCTACTACAGAAGCAGAGTATATAGCTGCAAGTGAAGCTGCAAAGGAAGCTGTGTGGATTCGCAAGTTCATTCAAGAACTTGAAGTTGTTCCTTCTATTGAGTCACCCATTACTATCTATTGTGACAATAATGGGGCTATTGCAAATGCAGTAGAACCAAGGGCTCATCAAAGGACAAAACATATTGCACGTAAATATCACTTGATACGTGATATTATACAAAGAGGTGATGTAGCAATAACAAAGATTGCCTCTGCCAATAATGTTGCAGATCCACTCACAAAGGCATTGTCTCAAAAAGTGTTTGAGAAACATTTGGAAGCAATGGGTATTAAATACATGTATGATTGGTTTTGAGTGCAAGTGGGAGATTGTTAGAATTATGTGCCCTCAAAAACAATACTGTGCATTTTTATTTGATGATAAAATTCTATTTTCACATTCATAATTTTTATAGGTATATTTCATTGTTTAAATGTGGCATGTGATGTCACCTCTGTAGGAAAAATCATGTTAATGGTTAAAGAACCAAAGACAGGGAGTAATGATTTTTCATATATTATTAAATTGTTCTAGGCTGTGGATATTAATTGAATATTACCATTGAAGCCTACACTTGTTGTGCTGCTATATGATAGGATGATTTACTCCATCATTGAAGTAGTGACTTTAAGCAAACAAGTGGGTGTAATGTAACAAGTACATACACTGAATTGGATCTGATCAAGAACACCTTATGGAGTGATCATTGTTATTTAAAAGGTTGTTCTATCACAATTTTTCTATTGTCTTCAAACATGAGGGGTTTGTGTGTATTTATTTATTATGCACATAACTTTGACAATGTCAACTGGTGATGCCAATTTTAAAGGCTATATACAGACACATTGGGTTATGTATGTAATGAGTAAAATATATAAATGCTCAACAATGAATCCACCAGTCTCTAAAGAAGATAGTATATTCAGTTGATTTTCATATTGAAGTTGGACTCAAAACAAAACCGGCCGGTGACATTTTTCAAAAATGTTTTTTCATATATATATAATATTGTATATATATATATATATATATATATTTAAAGAGTTTTTATAAATATTTTGGAGTCCAATAGAAATTATGAAATCAAGAAATTAAGGGTCACATAAGCTAGGGACATAACAATGATATTTATCCAGTCCTAGTGGCTTGTGGGAATATAGTATGGTGGAAGGACATAGATATAAAATTGTATGAAATGGGACCTCATTTGTAAATCTCTAATCTTCAGGGGTCAATTGCAATGTGTTGATGGACATTATTGCAATATGTAGAAGTTCAGATATTTTCTTGATATGATTGAGAAAATTAAGAAATAATTTTGGAAAGAGTTTCAAGATAAGTCAATAACGTTTAAAAGTTATTGATAAAATCCTACGGCTGAAGATTAGGATCCCTAAGGATCCCACGTCCAATCTCTCTCTAGGGTTTTTAAAAGTCTACTATAAAATAAGATTTTATAATATCATATTTAGTGGTTGGCCATCAGAACTACTGTGTGATACTGCAGTCTTCTGAAAACTCAAAAGAAATAGAGAGAGAGACGTGAATACCTTGGGAGGCAACACGCTTGGGTTGCTAAGAGAGGTACGCAATTTTATTCTATTTAGAATCCATGGTTATGTGGTACAACGATCTTTAAATGAAAATATGATTTTGTTTTATATTGTTTCCGCAAAAGCTTTCATAGAGATCCAAGTATCTGAGGTTGACCAACATTTCCATACCATTAGGTACTTCACTAATTCCTGTATGCCAAAGATCCAACCTCTTCAAAGCAGAAAGCTTTGCTAACGAAGGGACATGTTCTATTTTATCACATTCTCTAAGCAGCAGCGATGTAAGATTCTCCAAGTGGGAGAGTGAATTTGGCAAATATTCAATGCCATTATATGATAGATCGAGAACCTTGAGCCCATGCATATGCACAAAAAAAGAATCTGGTATTCTTCTTAGACTATTATGTTGAAGCATCAACGTTGAAAGTTTAGGACACCTTGGTGATAAACTAGAAGGAATTACAGATATTTTGTTGTGCATCAAAGAAACCTTCTCTAGATCCTTTGTCCATTTTTCTTCATCTGGTATATTCTCCAACCCAATGCCAGCTTCTACCATGAATCGAGGACTCACAATCACAATTTGGAGTGCCATGTCCCTAACTAAATCATGCATCTTGACGCACTTTTTCTCATTGGGGAAATCTTCTATAATGCCCTCCAATAAGCAAGAATTTTCAAGTTTATTCAGAATAGTGTGACCCCTGTCAAACTCTACCTGCCTGCTCTTCATTCTGTCAATGAAACCTTCATCAATAAACCTTTCTATCAACTCCTCTCTTTTAATTTTATAATCTTCAGGATATAGTGAGCAGTATAGAAAACAATGTTGCACTTTTGAATCATTCAAGCTCCAATAGCTAAATCTCAGTACTTGAAAAACCTCAGTTTCCATGTCATCTTGTCCCAGTTTTGATTCTTTCAAAATCTCCAATGCATTCCTCCATTCACAGATGTCATCCACTCCTCTCATGCTTCCAGCCAGTACGGTTATGGCAAGTGGCAGACCTGCACATTCTTTTGCAACAGACCTTGCAATATCTTTTACTTCAGGAGGAAGTGAAATTTCATTTCCAACTTTCTCCAAAAATAAGCTCCAAGCTTCTTCCTTTGAAAGGGGCTCCACTTTGATTTTCACTTGGCAACCCATCCTTCGACACACATCTAATGATCTCGTGGTTAAAATCAATTTGCACCCATTGACTCTGACAGGAATTCTCACCTTCTCTAAAACAAAATGATTCCAAACATCATCTAAAATGAGCACAGATTGTTGTCTTCTCATCAAAGCCTGGGCCAATTTTGCTGCCCTTTTCTTTTCATCATCCATGTTCGAAAGGTCTAGATTCAGTATTTTTGCAATATCATTTTGCAATTTATGAATGCTAAAATCTTGTGATACTGTGATCCAAAAAACATGATCGAAAGTGTTTGGATTTTCTATAAGTTTGTTATGGATATGAGTCACCAAGGTTGTTTTCCCCACTCCCCCCATTCCATAAATGCCAATGATTAAGACCTCATCCTGCATTAGACATGTCCAAATCTTATCCATATTTGTTTGAAATGTTTGACCCACCAATTTTGTTGTCAACAATGCATCTCCTTTGGTCTCATGTGCTTCAAAGGTGAGCCCTCCAGGAAATCTTCCTTGATCCACAAGTTGTGTCACTTCTCCAGTCAGCTCTTCCACTCGTTTCCACAACTGTACACACCCAAGCAATCTCCTTTCTTCCAGTGTTTGCTCCAGGCTATGAACTTGCCTGCTTATTCTCTCTACATTTGTCAACCAATTTTCAACTTGCCGCCTTCGTTTCTTTAAATATAGTGACTCTGCATATTCTAGTTCTTTATTTATGTCAGCTTCCCTGCTGCTCAGATCTTCCAATTTCCTTTTTAGTTTTTGCATCTTTTCATCAAGGCTATTGCAATAGCATAGCTGTTCCCCCATGTCAATTATTTTTCCCAATTTCGCCATACCTAATACCAAAAAGGCAAAATTTACTCTTTCACATTGACTTGGGAATGAAATCAATCTAAAAGAAAGTTTGTACACAACAACACATTGTTTCCATGTGAGATATTCCATACACACAAACACAGAGGGATCAACATATTAAGCAAAAGAATAGGAGAAGTACTTTTTTGAAAGGTTGACAACATGCCTATTAAGAGGGAAGATGAAGTAAAACAAAATTTGATATTAAGGACTAATTCTTTATGGCTAAGATATCATTACGGCTCCAAAAATAGTCATACTAAAGAGGATATAAAGGTATAAAGAAGAAGATGGTACTATTCTTTCATAATTTAAAATAAATTTTTAGCCTATCTTAATTTTTAATGAAAATAAATTAACTAACACAGTCCTATTCTTTCATGATTCAAATATCATAATCTCTTTCTAAAGAATTGCTGAAAAGAATAGTGAATGATTGCTGGCAATGTGGCTTCAGATACTCAGTTCAACAGCTGATGCAGAAAGAGCTATCTTTACTTGATGTAATTAACAGCCTGCATAGATAAGTTGACCACAGGGCATATACCAATGGAGATGCAGTGACAACTTGGCAACATTCTAAGATAGATAAGGCTGTCTAAGATTACTCAAACGGAATTTACAGAGGACCTAGCATCAGCATAGAACAAATATTGGTCTAACGTAGATATCTTAAAAGTACTTGAATGTAGAAAAAAAATCACACATACAATCCAAAGCGAGCAGAACAAATTCTGGTCTCCCTTATAGCATGAATTAGAATGGAGCAAGATTGTGAGATGGAAATTTTCAGAATTAAATGGTGTCTTAGAGAGGGAGTGAACAAAACTACAATGTACTGATGGGAAGAAACATACTTACACTAATAGGCCAATTTCTCCTTTCAAGGATCTTTAGTTATGAGAATTTTCAATACTTTCATGTTGTAGTATTAATATTGTTTTATAGAAAAAAGGGCTAAAATTACAAATTACACCATATAATTTTAACATGTTTTCAATTCAATACTTTTATATTTTAGTCCTTAATTTTTTTTCAATTTATTATTTTTAACATTCAAAAACGATATTGTTTTGGTGGATTTAATGGGGCTGATTGGACAGAAGGACTGCATTAAAAATGAATGGAAGTTAAATGACCGAAATGAAAATTAAAGAATTGAATTGAAAACAGGTCAATGTTTATAGGACAGGTATACATTAACATTATTCCAACATCTTACGGTCATATTTTAAGCCAAGATTTCATTTTTCTTGGAGCTCAATCGCAACAACATTTAACAATATGTATTCTGCTTTAAATACTATCTGGAATGGGTAAAATAAAGAAGTTAACAATTCATGCAAAGAAGCAAAACTAAAGATGTGAACATATATAGTCAAAAACAGAAACAACGTTCATGCATGCAAGAGAAATTTTGGTGTGATTGCTTATTTCTTGAGGCACTAAAAGCCCTGGACATAAATTTCTACTCATCTTTGTGGTTAAAGGGTAACCAAATATGAGTGAATAAAAAAAAAAAAAAAAAAAAAAAAAAAAAAAAAAAAAAAAGGAAACAAGTAATATAAATCTCATAAATTGAATTGTTAACCATAATATTGATAAGTCATCTTGAAGAATAACCAATACTTCTGACATTACATATTAAAACCAACTTAGCGCAAAACAATAGAGCAAACACGAGAGAATTAAGTACTCCAATCAATAGAGAAAAAAAAGATACCCAACACGAGAGAATTAATTACTCCAATCAATAGAGCCAAAGAAAGAAACCAAACATAAAAGGTATCCAGATAATTTATTGTAATCAAGCTTGAGAAGGTGGTACTCACTTGAATTGGATGGTTCAGAGTAGAGACGATGAAGAATGAACTGTAAACTTCTATTTCTCTGGCAAGAATGAATGGAAGATTAACAGTAAAGTTGAAAACTCAAAAGGGTACAGAAGCTTTTGGATATTATATTGCGCAGATAGGGATAGCATGCGGGGTCATGCAAAGTGAACTTTTACTTTTACAAACAAACAAAAGCAGGGATTGGTCATATACTAATATTGTACGACCAAGTCAAGTCTCATTGCATGACTTTCGAAGTCAATTGGTTGGACAATCTTTACATTGATCTTTCCTTTCAATTTACAAACTGTTGAATTATATTTCAAAATCAATGATGTAATTAAAATTTAAAAAGATTTGTGAACATTTGTTTTTGAAAGAGCATAAATCAATTTGCTAAATCCTATTTCATATCCCTATCCCATTATCACAAAGCAAAATCTTTTGTATATCAAAATATAGACGTGGGTGAATTGAGGGTACGGGAGAGAATGAGATGATTGAATGTTTTTTAAAATAATTAAGTTGCAATCTGCATCCTTAAATTTTGAGATAATTTTGATTTTGTTTTTCAAATTTCAAAAGTTGGATCCGTACCTCTACCATTATTGCTTGGATTTAAGTCATTTTGTTAATGTATTGTGATGAGATATCTATTGAATACCAACTAAGCTCAAAAGAGCGTTTTTTTTTTTTTTTTTTTTTTTCATCATTAAGAACTACATCATTTTAAACCCTATTAAAGTCCTTTCAAATATTATTTTGAAAAATTGCAATTTACACGCTTAAATTTTTGGATAGCCTAAAAATTTCAAATTTTCAATTTGAAAAACTACCTTATTTTAAGTTGAGATGATACTTATTGGACACCTCATCACCACGCATCAACAAAATGGCTCATATTCAAAATATTTGTAATTTTAGCGGTACATATCAAAATTTTGTAATTTTAAAGGACAAAATCAAAATTACACCAAAATTTAAGGGTACAAATTGCAGTTTTGTCTTTTAAGAGGAAGCGAAATAGATATCCCTCCCCTTAATTTATATGTTTTAAAAATTAAAATGAGATAAATATAAACCCTCTTTTGCTCAATTTAAAACAAATAGATATAAATTGCTATCATATGGACCAAATGGACCCTTTATTTATTTTATAATATAAGTGGATTTCTATCCAAATTCCTTAAATTTGATGAATTAAAAATGAGTACTATCTTATCTTCAAACTCTTTTCCCCGCCTTTAAAAAGTAATAAAAAAGTGTGAGTTGTTTAAAAAAGTTCATGCTCAAAATAATGTCTAAAAACAACCCTCATTCTCCTTCTACCCTACTCCCCACCCCCATACATCTAATCTCACTATTATAGTGCCTGATTAACATGAGGTGATTGTAGGCCTATGCATATCGAATAATTATAGGAAAGAATTCTTAAAAATAACCCTAATATGTTGGTTAGAAGTTTATAAGATGCTCATGAATTACATAATTTAATATTTCACTAGACCAATCACAGAAATGTCTTGTTTAGGCTCAATTGTTATGATATTATAAAATAATGAGGCCAAATTAGTGCGTCATTTATTTATTGTTTAAATAACAAAGACTTAAAAGAAAGAAAAAAATGCTAAAATGCAAAACCAACCTCTATATTTAATGAAAATTCATTTTATTCCTATAACTTTGTTTTCATTCATTTTAGTCCTCTAACTTTCAAGTTTATTCAATTAAGGTTTTTCCATCAATTTTTGTTATATATTGTGGTTAATTTTTCAAAAAAAATTTTAATATTTTTCTTCAAAAATTTTAAATTTAAAAAAATTAATGGCTGAAAAATATTTTCCAGATTTTTTTTCAAAAAATTTTAACAGAAGTTGACAAAAAGACCTTAATTGAATAAATTTGAAACTTAGAAGACTGAAATGAATGAAAACAAAGTTATAGAACTGAAATAAATTCTGAAGAAACTTAAAAGATAGATTATGCATTTTAGCCAAAAAAAAGAAAGAGACCTTGCCTCGAGACCATCCCCATCTTAACAAGTAAAAACTTAGTTGGAGAGAGTAGAGATGGATATTGGTCCAAAACAATAACAATCAAAAGCCAAACAAACAACATTGGGGACACAATAGTTTACATATCTTCAACAATGGGAGAACTCCCATGGAACAAAGAGGGAAAACAAACTTGGTCTAGTCTTTCCACTATTTTTATTATTATTATTATTATTATTTTATTCATTTGATAGTTAGGGGAGAAAAGATTTGAACTTTGGAAGTCTCATTTAGAAATACAAGAAAGTGCCAACCAATTGAGTTATCAGAAGAGTCAGTGTTCCCACACCTTTTCAAACAATTGACTGATACAATCATATTAAAAATTTTCTTTAGGTTTTGCAAGGGAGAGTTTTGGGTGGATTGTCAGAGAGAGAGATGATTAGCTTCTTCAGTAGCTAGAGGGAGGTTAAATTGATTAACTTGAAGTTACCAAGTAAAGATGAGAACTTTCTTATGACTAATGCATTTTGAAGGTTCAATTAAAAAGAGTTTGCACAATCTATTTGGCAATTGAAATTCTTAGAAAATAATCTCCTAGTTCAGAACTTAGAGTTCTCTCTTGTTAGGACTCAGGATCAACCTTTTCATTAGACAACTTATTTATATACTGATCCTTTAACACATGAGTGTCTCCATCTCATCTTATCTACAAACTTGTATTTTGGAAAATAATGCAATGTACAGAATAAACTACCACATTTACGGACTTTGTTGAGTTTTAACTTTGAATGTCTTTTGAATCAGCTTTATCCTTGATACTACCCTCAAATTGGAGCAAGGAAAAGACCAATTTGGTTCAGAAAACTTAGGACTTGATTAGAGGATGACACAAAGCGCATAACCAAATCACCAAGTACACCCTTTTCTATAACAAAATTATAGTCAATTTCAATGTGTTTTGTGAAGGACTAGATTGATAGAATGATGCAAGGTGGAGATATTATCACTAAACCAAGTAGGGGGCTGAGCTAAAAAGCACCAATATCTCTCAGAACAAGGGAGTACCAAGTGAGCTTAGCAGCAGCTGAAGCAAGAGTGCAATACTTGGCATAGGCACTTGAGGAAGCAACCATGGGTTCTTTCGTATTACATCATTAAATGCAATTACTGCCACCTAAAAAGGTGCAAAATCCAGTAGTGGACAACAACCTCAGTCTGCATCTCAAAAGGCATGAAGCTCCATTGTGGAGTGAACAAGCAAGTGAATAATGACGTGAACTTCAAATATTGCAATCCTCCAACAATGCTTCGATAGAGATGTAGATCTAAAAATGGCTCATTCATAGGATTTGAATAATAATAAGGATTAACAACCATAGGAATGGAAATGGATTCACAATCGGCTGTTTGGGTATCAGTGAGAAGATCACCAACATATTTTGTAGATTAAGAAAAAGCCTACCAAAAAAGTGCTGAACTTCAATGCCTAAGAACTGGTGTGAATACCCAAAGTATTCATAGCAAACCCAGTCAGATGTTGATTGATTAAGTCATGCAAAATATTTGAGTTATCATCAGTGAGGATGATATCAGCTACATACAAGAGAGTAGAATAGCGCCATGCCATGAGAACCATGAGAAAAAAGTAGAGATGGATCAACAGAGCTGCAAAAATATCCAGAATGGAATAGGAAGGTGCTAAAGTGATCGAACCATGCCCTTGGAACTTGACGGAGACCATAGAGTGCTTGTTTTAGTTTGCATACAGGATTTGATCATAGAGAATATTTGAACCTAGGTGGTTGCTCCATAAACATGGTACGTAAAAAGGCATGGTCTATGTATTTATAGTAATATCATGATCTATGATATTCTAATATATTCTAACTGTTGGGTTAACCAATTTTAAGGCCAAATTGCTATTTAGTCAAATTATGAATGGTCCTTGGTTATGCAAACAACACCAAAACTATGTAATCAAAATAAAGTGTGATACAGAACACATAATATAGTAACAACAAAAGACTTCAAAAAATGATAGAAAAGGTTCACAAACACATGAATGTCTTTAAATTTTAAAGCATTCTGGAGTTACAGGTTTGCATAGAACAATACTAGAGTATGTAGGGAGCATATATTGATTAAAATCAGAATCCTGAATGAAAAACCTCATGAATGATTAAGCATTTTCACAACACATGGAGCATGGTGCACTACAGCTGGTGTACCGTATAAAATGCAAACAAGCATGCTTAAAACTTAATGTTAGATTGCAGTAAATTCAAGTTGATTTTCCCAGAAGCCTGCTGCTAAAAAAGCTAAAATGTAGAAAAGACAAAGAAGAAGAATGTCTTAATTGATCTTTCTCCTAAATACTCACATTGTTCTTTGGTAATGAAATGCCTTATCCCAGAAAATAGAAAGAAAAAAAGAATTAATTGCACAGTGTATGCCTTACCCCAGATAATCAAATGAAAATATTATATTTGATTGTTTTGTCACTGCTCAACACATATAAGTACACCTTTGGAAAATATTTTTAAAACCTTGTCTTGTGCATAGCAATGGAACATAGATTCTAGTACAACAGGTCTTATCAACTTCAAGAGAAAATTTTCTGCAGTAAAATTATGCAAATCTAGAAATTTACTATCTGCATTGTACTTTAAGCTTCTCATTCTCCACATAAATAGAAGAAAGAAATTCTCCGAATATGTGGGTTGTGAAAATACTTACAATATCAAGTAAATCACAAAAATTCACTAACCTAAGTGTAATTTTTAATCCTTTCCCCTTTCACCTTTTTATAATTTTTTTTTATTATCAATTATTAAAAATAGTTCAACTAACATTACTGAAAAGAACAGAACTGCAGATCTTAAATTACCAAACCACACATATAGAATGAATCATGAACTAAGTTGTATTACCGGGAGGAATCAAATAAATATAAATTCAATGGCATTCAATCACCCAAGAGGAAGGCTGGTTACCGACACCAATAGAATAGAGATGCTTGCAACATAAGCACACTAGTTCCCAGATTATCAAACCATACATATAGAACATATCTATACCCATAGTTACAGTGGATATTGATAAGTTGTGCACCAATTTTGTACATTGATCTGTAAAAGCAAGAGATATCCAGAAAGGATTAAGCATCTTCACCGAATTTAGGTGCAAAAGATTAATTAGGAACAAAACATACACATCATAAAAAATTTCTCTGTATTATTTTTCTCCACAAGCCAACAGAGCAAAGAGAAACAGAAAGTGAGTATCAACACAAATTACGCAGAGTATCGATTATTACAGAAGATTGTTCAACTTATGGAAAGAGAAACACACATTCATAACACAACAGAGTTTATAATAATAAGCAAATAAGAAGACGAGGAATAAAATCACACATAAATACTTTTTAAGAGTGAAGTTCTCCTTGCTCGCAATCTCACTCGCACACACCACAGAAACATTTCATGTCAGCTTTAACTTGGCTACATATCCTATATAAGACCAAAACAGGAAAAGAAACCGTTGGTGAAATCAGTTTTACAAGTATAAAGCATATATACATACTTATGTGGTCTGTCTTACAGAGAAGATGTGATTAATAGCTGGTTGGGAGAATTAAAGGGATTTAAAAAATAAGGAGGTAAAAGTAAGTAAACACTACAAATTGATTGACAAGTCCATAAAAGATAAATCAAAGATGTGAGAGTGAAGAGAGAGACATCCAAAGTCAGGAAAACCTATGCTCAGTGCAGAAGAGTTGAAGGACATTCTTAGTGTCGGGACAGTCCCACTCTAGTGATTCCCATTGTGCTCTAATCTTTTGAAGAGAAGGGGGAGGAGATAGTTGTCCATTAAGAAGGGGCAGAGAGAGAGGGATCCTATTCAGCTTCGGACAATCATATGTCTGAATTATTTCAAGAGGATCACAAACTATTACTTTACTGTTACTACATATTGTCTTCAGTTCCTGTAGCTTCCACAAATACAAGACCCTCAAATTGGGGAGAGTGATTTTGGTAGTGCGATTCCTTCCTCCTCTTTGTTGTTGTTGTTGTTCTTCTTCTTCTTCTCCAAATTCATCACTTGCTTCTGCTATTATTTCCTCTACTTCCCTACAACACTCCACTTGAGAGTAGATTTACCAATAGCTCTTCTTAACCTTGGAACGGTATCTGTTAGTGAAGATGGACATAATTAACTAACGTTAAGTGGGGACTTGGTGCTGGCACTAAAATTCCAATTGACCATTTCCTTGGCTTAGTTCCAGAGCTGAGACCAAAGAAATAGAGTCTGAAAAACTTAATTGTGTGACTAATCAGATGGACAAAACCTCTGGCTCTGGTAGTGGAATCAGCAACTAGCCTATTCTGCAGCAGCCAATCTCTAGACTTGGACAGTAGGATAGAATATTATGGCCATACACTAAGTCAGCTTCTTAGTTAGATACCAAGGTTTGGGATAGAATCTGGAAGCTTGAGATCCCATACAAGATTACATTTTTTGCTTTAGAAAATCTTGGTGAATGTTGTGCCTCTGGGAGCTCAACTCAACAGGAGGGACATTGTGTTCTCTGTGTAAGGCTCATCATGAGGAAACTCTTGATCATATTTGAATTATATGTCCTTTGGCTCGGGTAGTGTGGTTTGGTTCTGTATCAACAAATCCTAGTGGATATTTCCTAAACACATTAGAGCTTGGGTGTGTCTCGGCCTGGTTGACTAGCAATCTGCTGAAAGATGTGTTTTTAGATGATTTTTCTATAATCTTTGTAGCTACTATCTGGTCTTTATGGAAATTCTGATGTAAGGCAGCCATGGAAGGTGATATAGTTTCATCAACTACTGTCTGATGAAGATTATAAGTCATCCAAATGCAGGCAGGGGATTGCTGCAATAACTGAGGCTTGAGCTCAAGTGAGCTGGTTTGCAATAGGCTTTTGCATAAAGACTGCGTTGGGTGGCAGCTGCTTATGCTGGATGCTGCATATAAAGTAAGCAACGGTGCTTAGAAGAGGTTCAGTTTTGTTGGGGAAGACAGGGAAGGTGGAAATATGATAGCTGGCAGTTAGGTTGCTGACTCCAAGACTGACATTATGCTTGGCTGTCAAGGAAGCTTTAACTTTAGGTTTGGGGGAAGGCCCCACTCTGTGCTCCTTTTGAGTTTTGACTACTTGTACTGAAGGGATGCAACTTCTATGTGGGATTAGAGGGTGCAGTTCCATGTTCAAACCTAGGTTCTAGTAGATTTATGAATATAGTGTGATCTAGAAGACAGTTTAATGTGGTCTGAGTCATCTACTGACTTTGTTCTGCACTGCTATTTTGTTCTTCTTTGTTGCTCTTGTTTATTTTGACTACTGTACCAAATGGAAGGGATAAAATAAAAACACTCAATACAAGGTTTCAAATTCCAAGTAATTCCCTAAATTCTATTCGTCATCATTTAAATTGATTGCTAGTACATAATTCTCACATTTAACAATGCAACAAATCTAGAAGGAACCCATTCCACACAAAAAAACTTTTCTACCATGTACCTTAATAATTGAAGACAGAAATAAGTACACAAGCATATATCAACCCTTATACACCCAATCCCCCTCCCCCCCAAAAAAAAGAAAGAAAAAAAATACAATAATTACAAAAAGTAGCAAAATGTGAAACATACGAAACTGAGCACATGAAAAATTGATGACTAGTTAAAATCTCATTACAATAGATGATTTTACAATAGATCAATTATTACAGAAGATTGTGGGAGTCAGTCGAAGAGGAACACAACTTCGTAACATAACAGAGTTTATAAATAGCAAATAAGAATAAAATCACAAAAAAATTACGTTTGAGAGTGAAGTTCTCCTTGTTGGCACTTGCACACACCATAGAAACATTTCATTTCATGTCAGCTTTGGTTTGTCAGCCAATCCTATATCAAACCAAAACGGGAAAATAAAACCACTTGTGAAACCAATTTTACAAGACTGACAAGGAAGTAAAGAGCACATACACATTTGGTCTTACTTACAGGGAAGATATGATTAATAGATGGTTGGTCTAGACGTAACAGGGGCATTAAAGGGAATTTCAGAAATATATTAGAGAAAAGATAGGAAGATAAAGTACGAAAACTACAAATTGATTGTGAGAGTGAAGAGAGAGACATACCCGTGCTTCGTAATTAGCTACTACAAAAGAAAGGGTTGAAGGACATTCTTAGTGTTAGGACAGTCCCACTCTAGCAATTCCCACCACGCTTCTCTTGCTGAAATCTTTTTAAGAGAAGGGGGAGGAGATAGTTGTCCATTACTAAGAAGGGGCAGAGAGAGAGGGAGTCTCTTCAGCTTCGGACAGCTACATATCTGAATCCATTCAAGAGAATCACAAACTATTACTTTACTGCTACTACAAATGGTCTTCAGTCCATATAGGTCATGCAATTGTAAAACCCTCAATTTGGGGAGAGTGATTTTGGTAGTGTCCATTCCTTCCTCCTTTTTTTCTTCAAATTCATCACTTGCTTCTCCTATTATTTCCTCTACTTCCAAACAATAGTCGATATGAATCTCTTCCAGGTTGCGCAGGTGTGGCAGCAACCCAGGCGGAAGCAACTTCTTTATCTTAGAACAGAAGCTTATATAAATTATTTTGAGACGGGAAAAGGTGTCAGATGGGACCCATGCCGATGCAGCTCTCTCTTTCTTAAACAAGACTCGTAAGCTATCCGAACACACAAGCTCTAATGTCTCGAGAGTTTGAAGAAGAGGAAGGGTACAAGAAGAAGAAAAAGAAAGAACGTGCTCTATTCCTTCGCACCGATCTACACTTATGCGTTGTAATTTACTTGTATGCTTCAAAGATGGAACATCACATAAACTTCTTAAATCGTCACATCTTCCGATTTCTAGGAATTGTAGGTCTTCCAGTAGCACTAAGGACTCATCTCCTCCTTTTAAATTGCAGTTTTCGAAAATTACTTTTTTGCCAATAAAGCCAAATAAAGGTATAAAAAATACGTAGGGGCCATCCCCCCGCATCCCCACTTGAATTTGGTAACATGAAAGTCGCCTGTTCTCCAAGGATTTGATATACATATTGAACTTGTCCACATCATCAAAACTGCCTGCAGAAGTCTCCAATTCCTTTAAGCTTGCCATCTCCTCTTCATTCACTACTGTTGCCTTCGAACCCCAATAAACCTTGAGGTACTGTAGATGAGAAAGTTTTGGTAAAATCCCAAGTGGCATTACTTTTAGTTCATATGCGTTCAGATCGAGGAATTCCAAGTTGACCAACATTTCTAAACCATTAGGTACTTCCGTAATTCCTGTTTCCCCAAGGTCTAACTTCCTCAATGTTGTAAGTTTTGCTAATGAAGGCACCTGCTTCAAGTTTCCACACCTTCTAAGCCTTAATGTAGCAAGATTCTCCAAGCTAAAGATAGAAATCGGCAGAGATTCAATAGCAGTATATGATAAATCAAGAACCTTGAGCCTATGCAAATGCTCAAACAAAGAATCTGGGACATTTTCTATTGACCAGTTACCTTGTAGCAACAAGGTTGAAAGGTTAGGACAAATTGGTGATACATTAGAAGGAATTCTTGATATTTTGTTGTACATCAAAGAAACCTTTACGAGATTCTCTCTCCATTTTCCTTCAGCTGAAAAATCCAAGTGACCTTCTACCATAAATTCAGGACTTGCAACCTGCAGAACCATGTCTCTTACCAAATCATGCATCTTCACAAACTTTTCCTTATCATCATAATATTTATCACTTCCACCTTCTAATAAGCAAGCATTTTCAAGTTTCTCCAATATCGAGTAGCCACTATCAAAAGCTATTTCTCTACTCTTCATTCTTGCAATAATTCCCTCATCAATCAAATGTTCTATCAACTCTCGTTTGTTAATTTGAAAGTCTTCAGGGTATAGTGCACAATGCAGCAGACACTGTTTAAGTTTTTCTTCTTTCAATCGCTCATAACTGAACTTAAGTGTCTGAAGTACCTGCTCCTCCATATTGTTAGACCCCTGTACTGATGTCCTCAACTCTTCCAATGCATTCCTCCACTCAAAATCATGAAATAAGCTTTTGAAACTTCCAGCTATCATTATAATTGCAAGAGGCAACTGAGCACAACTTTTAAGAACCTCTTCTGCAATATGTTTCAAATTTGGAATATTAAAAACATCATGACCCATTTTATTTAAAAACAACTTTCGTGCCTTCTCTTTCAAAAGTAGCTCCATTTTGATCTCTTTGCAACTCATTCCTCGACAAACATCAAGAAGGCAAGTCGTCAATACTAATTTGCATCCATTTGTTGAAGTAGGCTCTGGAATTCCTACATCCTCAAGAGCAAATGCTTCCCACAAATCATCTAGGATTAGCACATACTTCCTATCTTTCAATGCTGTGTATAACTCTGCTGCCCTTATTATTTCATCCTCAAACTTTGGGAGTTCTAATTTCAACCTGCAGGCAATGTCATTTTGTAGTTTGATAAGATCAAATTCCTTTGATACAGTCACCCAAATTACACTTTCAAATTTGTTTGACTCATTTAAAAAGAAATTATTAACTTCTTTCATGACAGTCGTTTTGCCAATGCCACCCATGCCATAAACACTAATCTTTCCAACATCATTATCTAACAAGCATGCCAAAATATCTTCCTTTGTTCTGTGGGCTGTGCTTTCTCCCACTAAGGTCGGTGGTGGCATCATTTTCCCAATGCATTTGGGCAGATCAATAACCAAACCATCAGTGAAATCACCAGCTTGATAAAGTTCTTCCACCAATTTTGTCTTCTTAAAGGCTCGTTCTCCTCTCTGCATATGTGAGGTTAACATCCATCTGGCAGGTTCCTGTCCAATGTCTATGTCATCCTTAATTTTTTCTACATTTTGAAGCCAAAGTTTAACTTCTTGCTTTGGTTTCTTTCCTGGGTGAAGTTCTAAATCCAATTTTGATTTTATGTCTTCCTCCCGGCTTTCTAATAATTCTGATTTTCTCTTGAGATTCTTCACATGTTCATCAGCCTCTATGTGATAATTGCAATATTTTCCTACTAAAGATATTATGTTTCCAACAATCGAACCTAACATCTCCATTGGAAAGACCCTGCATGATAGATGCACCCAAGATGTTGATCAGGCATATTGAAAGAGAAGAATAACAAACAAACAACAACAACAACCAAAAAAAAAAAAAAAAAAAAAAAAAAAAAAAAGATGCATACAATTTAGTCCCCAACTTTTGATATGGAGTCAATATGAACCTCCAGATTTTGTTTTGTAGTACTAATAGCTCTTTAATTCCAGACAAAGAATATAACAGTCGAACAAGTAATATATGGTTGTATTTATATTTTTTTCAAAATTTTCTTTAAACATAAAATTTTACAACGCAAAGAATAAAAAGAGGGAGGAAAGAGCTGAAATGGAAAAATATAAGGATAGAAGAAACAAGCCATGACACTGAAAGATTCTGAACTCGGCAACAAACAAATCCAAGAATTTAAGTCATACTCCCATATCTACCACCAAATTTCACTACCCTTTTGTTTTTTTGGCTCATGACCCATTGGAGTCAAACCCTATGAAGAATTTGATAGAAGGAAGTACAGTACCGATTCCATAATTACATGATCCTGACAATAATTTCCAAAACTCAAGTAATTGACCATGTATAATTAATTCTAATGATTTCCTATAATGAAGCATTTAAGTGTAGCGGTTTGTTCACAATTAAAATTAATTAGAGCTGTTGAAATTATTCGTAACATTTTAATTGTAGCTGTGATTATGTAACTAAATTATGATTGATTTGAATTGTTTCTAGAAATATTCTTGACACTTCCCCTCAAATTGAAGCATGTAAATTAAGAATGCCTAACTTGTTAAGTAAAAATTGAAATTGATCTATGCCCAATGCCTTCGTGAAAATACCTGCACGCTGATGTTTAAAGGGGATATAAGTGGTTTTCATGTAACCTTGTTGTATTTCTCACAAAGGATACGGCATTTGAGCTAGATTATGCCCTAGATTGGCAACAATCTGAATTTGCAGAGTTGTTGCACTGTAATGTTTAGTAGGCTTACAATGAGGAAAGCCAAGATTAGTGAATAGATAATGTAATCAAGTCAACTCACAACAAGCCTTAGCAATGACTATATTTGGATTTAACCAAAAAAAAGAAAGAAAGAGAAATAGTGGTGGTTTCTTGGTTTTCCAAGAAATGGGGCTGTCACCAATATAAATGCCATAAGTGGTGGTAGAATGGTGAGTCATAGGACAACTAGCCCATCTAGTCACAATGAGCTGATATTTCCATAATGAAATGCCTTGAGCTGGGGGGAACCTTTGAGGCAACAAATACAAGTCGCAGCATCAAGATGAGGTTTACGATGCCTTGCCATGAATTGACTAAGAATATTGATGGCATAAATTATGTCAGGTCTAGTAATTGTTAAATACATTGGGTAGCCAATGAGTTTGCAATAAAGTGTTGGATCCTCAAGGAGTTGACCATCAATATTTGTCCATTGAGATTATGCTCTGTAGGAAAAGAGGAGAGTTGGTTGCTAACATACTCCAATCCTAAACAATTTCCAATATGTATTTTCTATGAGAGTGCAACATACGATGTGAAGGAAGGACTATCAAGAAATTGAGCATGTAGAAATTTTTGATAGATGAGAAATTTAGATCTTATTGAATGCAAGAAACTAAAACTCCATTTTAACAGCTGCAAAGGAAAAAGTACATACCTGGTCTGAAAAGCATACACTTCTTGATAGACTCTGATTCAAGAAAGGATACACACTAATTGAAGCAGAGGAGATAATAAGAGGCCACAGACCGTCCTGTAAATTGCAAAATATGTATGTTTGTGAGAACAGTGAAGTTTGTAGTCAAAGAATCAATAAAATCTAAAGCAGAAGCATCAAGTGTTACAAAAACTAAACAATAGGTAAGGAGTCTAAGCAAGACACAAGTCATACACAACTGTGCCATTTGGGGAAAAAAAAAAAGCTTAGGAAAACAAAAGTGGAAACCTTTTTCTGTCTTTTAAATATAGTGGAAAATCTTGTAACATTGCAGCTACAGAATTAGCTAAGCATGCACTAGTCAATGAGGGTCCTCACGTGTGACTGGAGGAATGCTCACCTGGCCCCCAAACTCATATAGTTTTCTGAATATTGTTTATAATATATCTGTTGTCTTTTACTCAAGGTCCGTTTTGCAACTGGGTAATGTCCAAATTGTCCTAAAAATCTGCTTCTAGATATCGTTCATCTCCATGGCATTCAAAAACTTGGTAATGGCCTAAGAGATACAGCATATGTGGGCGTTGGATTAAATGGCATAGACGATGGTTATAATTCAGAAAGAGAAATAAAATTCAAGATGACCGGTTACCTTTAACAATGAGGCATCAGTGACATAAGTCTTTTAAACTGTCAAGAACACACTTTGGCAGCACAAAATGTACTCAAGTTGATCATATGATGCAAGTAAGGAAGCAAATTTTAAACAAACAAGCCTCGGAGTTTGATTGTTGTCATTCACGATCTTGATCAGATATATCATAGAAGAACCTGAAAGTGGACATATAGCAACGAGATTAGAGCACAACAAGCTGATCGGTGTATTTCTAAGTCCAATATGTGAAGTTGGTAAAACTAACGTACCAATATGAGAAAACTGTATAAAAGAGGGAGAAAGTACCAATACAAGAAAAATCACATGGAAGAGAAAGAAAGAGATAGCTTTAAAGGAATCAAATTGACACAGAAAGAAATTGTTCACTCTGTTTGCTTTCAAATGGAAACCACTTTTTTCTCAAAAAAAGAAAAAAAGAAAAGAAAAAGGAAACCATTCATTTCATAGTATTTTTTTTTTTTTCATAAATTTAAAGATGCACAAAGGTACTATGACATATAAAGTCTTCTTCCATCAAGTAACAAGTAATAACTAATTTTAAATGTCTTAATATCAAAATATTATTAAATCTTCATTATAAAATAGTTTTTGTCCATCCCAAAAAAAAGGGGCGGGGGGGAGTGGGGAGCGGGAGGGGGGGTTCCTTTCTCAAAATTGACAACCCTAGCAGAACAATTTTCCTGTCAATTTTATTTTAAAACTATAAGCAGGCTGGGGAATCAAGTGGTGATCTAGTAAATAGAAGAAAGGCCAACTTTTCTTTTACATAAATGAATTTTTTTAGGCAAAAAAGAAGCTAAAATAAATAGAGAATATATTAGAGTCCTTCATAAAAATTACAAACTAATTTTTAAAAAAAAAAGCATGAGTCATCTAATCATATAAATATCTAAAACCAAATTAAAAGAATACAAATTTCAAATGCAAAATCCCATCCAAGGTCTTACCGGTCCTCTCTCTCCAAAAACAAAGCCAAATCCCCAAATTAGCAACAAATGTTTAGAATTTAGACTGATTGACTGTAGTCATGCTACTGCTCTTACGAAGGAAAAAAAAAAAAACACATGAGTAGCCAAGAAGATAATCCGAAGCAACCGTTCTTGCTAAAAATGCTAAACTTTTGGTTGGAAGAAACTAAGAAATGTAGAAGCAAGTAAAGAAGAAATTGTGTGGACTTGCTTTTCAGATCAATGCAATGCAGGACAAGGGGAGACATATATAAATGGAGTCACCTACTTTAGTGGAAGATGCTGGGAAATTAATTGCCATGGTGGGGTAATGTTGATTTAATGGAGGTCAAAAATTGGATGACGTGCTTGTGTTTTATAAAAGTAACTAATCAAATATTGATATTTATCCAAGTTTCCGGACATTGATTTACATGGTAGAAATGAAATAGCTTGAGATTTTTTATACTCCTATATATCTTTCTTTCGTTCCCTGTTACGATCGATCAGTGTGTTATGATTTTCTTTCCTCAAAGCTTATTGATGTTCTGCTTTCATGTATTTGCTTCATTTTCAGCCTCTTTTGTAACCTGTCTTTCTCTCTTCTTCTTGCACATTGTTAGCGATAAACCCATAATGCGTGATGCGATTAATAAAAATTACTTAAAATAAATGGATTAAAGTACAGTTTTAGTCCTTAAAATTGAGTTTTTTTTTTCCTCTCATAATCAATCTTAAGTAAAATTTTATCAAATTTTAGTTTAGCTAATTTTCTTTCTACATAAACAACCATAACGCGCATTGTCAATAAAATTTTGTGGACAATACATGTATTTAAAAATGAATCTAATCTTTTATATAATCAAGAATTGCTATGTTACATGTTTGAACTTCATTATAATTATTGTTTTTTGTTATTATCTTCATATAATACCATTCCTTTATCTTCTAACTTTTTTAATGAATTTCTTGTTCATTTGCAAAATTTTCATCTAATTTTATGATATTGCTCGCAACAAAACTTATCAAAAGATATTCTTAAATGAGATTGTACTAATTTTTCTATTCTTGTATATTTTTTTAAAGCTATTCATATTCATGTTGCAAAATACCCCCTTAAAGTTTAAAGGTGTTTAGATTTTACACTCTAAAATTTTAGAATTTGAATTTTACTCCTTGAAATTTTGTTATGTTTGCATTAGTAGCCCCCAATCAATATTTTCTATTAAGTGCTCCATAAGCTTGTGATGCATATTTAATTCATCTAATAAAATGATGACATCATTTTATTATACCATGTCATTTTAAATTATTTAATAACTTAAATTTTTTTAGGCTACAAAAATAATGGGAGCATCATTTTATTGGACAAACTAAGCATGCGTGGCAAGTTTGTGGTACTTAACAAAAAATATGGTTGGATGGGTAGCTAATGGAAACATAATAGAGCTTCAAAGGGTAAAATTTAAATTCTGAAATTTCAGGGTATATAATCCAAACACCCCCAAACTTTAAAGGTGTGGTTTGCAAATTTAGCCTTAAAGATTAGTATATTAACAACACAAATCATTCCTAATAACCCAATTTTGCCACATCGAAACAAAGGCTAAAGAGGTGGTTTAGAGAGAGAGAGAGAGAGAGAGAGAGAAGAATCATTACACAAAATTGCAAAATCTAAGACATCCAAATACTTAATAATAAATTCATCACTCCAATATTTAACAGCATATATCATTCCTAATCACACTCAATTCTGCCACAACTCAAAACAAACACCAAAAGAGGATGAGAAAGGGGTTCCCAAAATAATTACACAAAACCTAAGACATACAAATATTTATTATCCCAATAGTTAACAATTATTTCATCACTCCACCCATCGTGTCTCCTTGAAATGAAATTGCCTTCTACTTAGAATTCTTCCTAGTTATTATGACGGTAGGAACTATCAAATCATCCAAAAATTGCCTACCTATAGATTCCTTCATCATGAAGACTCTGATCACATCCTCTGGTTTTATATCCACATTTGATTTGAAGGAAGAGATCTTCTCTGGCTTGAAATCTACAAAAGGCTTATGTATCTCTGCTCGTCCAATTAATTTCTTGCATTCTTTGATTTCTTCCTCTATTTTGCTTATCTTAGCTTGCAATGCCTTTGTCTCAACTTCATTACCCCCAGACTTTATTTCGTTATGGAGAGATTGCAAAACAATCTTATAAAATGAAGATCCACCTACAAATACAGTAGAAACACAAGAAGATTATGACAAAAGAACAATATGTGGTAGGATAATAAGGATTTGGTTCTCTTGGATCATATGTAAACTTATTTTACTCATACAAAAGACTAAAATAATAATCTGTCCCATAGCACACAATTCCAATCTTGATATAAATGGTGGTCAAATTGTTTTAATATGATTCAGTTGCTACAAGGCTTGTAGCAAAGTATTCAATGCAATTCAAACTTAATGTGAATGCTGACATCTTGTATGAATATCTGGTGAGAGGGTTATAGTACATTTGTGTTAATGAATAATGTACTCTGAATATCTTCTCTACATACACATGTGAATCTCATCATTTACATTATTAATCAAGGAATTATGATAATGGCCATGAAGGATATTTTACTTAATGACATATGAATTCCAAAAACTAAGCATATAAGTATTTCATTTGAGATGCCAAGAGCTTTGTAGCTCAATTGACAATTCTTGGTGTTTATAATGGAGACATCCAGTGTTTAAATTTACCCTCCCCCAACTTTTGAATAATCAAAACAAATAAAAATAATATTTCACTTAAAATTGGTGTAGTTTGTATAAATCCAATTGATTTGATATTTGTGAACTTGATATTTATGATAAATAGGCCTTTTCACAAAAGTAGTTTTCTAAAATCAAAATTATTGGATTCATTTAAAGTTCTCGCTTCATTATATACATACAATTAAGAATTAAAAGGGTGTAATACATTATCCTTCAAGTATTGAGAAGTTGAAATATGGGTGTATTGCGTTCAAGAATGGAAATTGACATGTTCAACATGTAATTTTTTTTAATGAAGTAACCCAAGAAATCCTAGAAAAATAAACATGGTGGCTAAGCACTTTGTGAAAATAAAGAGTCTAGCCATAAAGCCAAAAAACCACTAGACATCCCATGTGTTGTGAATTTTAAGTTCAGGAGATTTATATGGTTGTTGAAAGGGATAAGTGACTTAATAAGAAGAGGAAGTGCATGTTTATATGATACTTTGATCATATTGTGATAAGAGATTATAGCGTATTAATTCATCCATGATAAGTAGAGACCATATCTTTCTCGAAAGCACCATGTAATTCCATGAGAAGAACGGTAACATAAGTATATATGCTAATCAAGAAACCAAAAAGTAGCAAAAGGTAAGATAGAAGAACCTAATGATTTTTCACCCAAAAACCTTGTAGTTTAGTGGCATTTCTTGATCTCCTTTATGAGGAAAACCAAGGCTCAAGTCCCCCTCCCCCACTTTTAACAATCGAATTATCAAATAACCTAATGGATTTTCACTTCAACAATGTTTATAAAGGTGGAAAATGCCTAGCGCCATATAACCAAATGTATGTAGAGTAATGATGGTGATGAAAATAGGTTGTTTGACAAACTAATTACTATCTATTATTTGATTGACTAATCCTTTATATAGGAATGGGTAAAGAGTTCTCCCTTGCAGCTTGTCATTCTCACATAAATAGTGGAGAAAAATTTCATGAACACAAAGTAAATGTACATGCATCAACAAATGCAAAATGCACCAACCTAAAAGTAATTTTTATCAAATTTTATCAACAAGTGCAATATTGAATATTGTAACTATTGGCAGAATCCCATTGTATATCAAATATTTTCATGCGCACAATACCACTCTATATCGATTATCGAATATCTTTTAAGCGCATAATACCACTGCCCTATATCATGCTGTGGCAAGAATATGTAACTCTCTTTCCCAATTCCTCCTCTTCAACAAAAATTTTAATCTTGTTATCTCTAGAATTTTTTTAGTTGATTTTTTTAATATTTATCAATTTTCATTCAAATTTGAGTCTATACAGTATACATTCAAAATAATGTTCTTACTTCACTATATTAATGCTAAATTCTTGATTATATCTAATACTATTTAATCTCACTAAAGTACCAAGAACTAGGATTATTATTATTATTATTTATTAATCATTATGGACAAGTTAGAACTATTTATAAATTGATCAAAACTAAGCAATATATATATATATATATATTTTTACGGAGCATAACAAAATTAAGAGGGGGGGGGGGGGGGGGGGGAGGGAGTGTGGTAGTTGTAGCGATAGACCTGGGATGCTTTTGAGGCCCTCCTTGCAAGCAAGAACCGTGGCACTTTTAGCGAAGTTGGCGGCAATCTGACCGATCTTGGAACGGACTTCCTCGTCTTGCATGGACTGGATCACCTTCGTCCTAACAGCGTCATCAACCTTGGCAACAGCAGCCCGGCTGTAACCATAAGAGCTCGAACACCACCCCTTCACAGCCGTTAGATCAGGTGCGTTTTGTATCGCCGAATTGCTTGTAGAGGAAATATAATCCCAAATCCCCATATCAATCTTTCACTCTCAATCAAAAGAAAAGGCAGAATGTGAGTGAAGCCTTTAAGTCTACGCTTCATGCAAGAAGAATGCAGTAGCTAAACAAAATATGTACAGAACACAACTTATTTACTGCATGAAACCATCATTCAATTTAAATATTTAGTAGTTTCAAAAATTGCTTCACTAGTGCTCATTGTGGCAATTGGCACAAAACTCTTAACCTAACCATTGGAATTTTGGAACATGAGATGTAGCCTTCCTTTCTTTGAAGCATATCATGTTTCCCTGGAGGGGCAAGATGTACGTTTAAGCATGACCAACATGCAACCAGAATTGGCAATGGTAATGAGCTACATGAACACCAATTGCACAGAATAATAACCGAACATTCTCACTTTCCCACCCTTGGACAGGTGTAATGAAGATAACAGTCCACAAAAATTTCATTTTTACCATGCAAAGGCTTGTACCTTACGGAAAAGTTTAACAAAATTGAGGTCTCTTTTGCAGAGCAAAATAGTACTGCTAGATTCTGGCCAACAAGTGTATTGATTAAGCACAGGGTTGGAGATTAAGATTAGAGAAAGTAACATAGACACACAAACAAAGACACTCATACCAAAAATACGGGTGGAAAGTGAAAAAGGTTAGAACTTGATGGCAAGAAAGTTTGTGGCAGTGCAGATGAAAAAGCGACCAAGAAGGGGGGAAAAGAAAGAAAAGGCAAAAGAACATAGGGCATATTCTAGATCATGATAGAATCATTGAGAAACTTGTTAATTTTTTTGATAGGTAAGAAAAATTGTATTAAGAGGAGACTACTTACATTAAAAAAATTGAAGTAGCCAATTAAAAAAATATGTACAGACAACACAACGACAACTCCCAAACCACAACGCCAAATCCAAGCCGATCACCTATCCAATCTCACCATCTACCTTCGCACACTAACACACTCAATATCCATATGACATTTTAGATTCTTCCGTATCTAGCTCTAATCCCCTTCAAAATCCCAGACCCATTTGATCAAAATATCAACAAAAACAAGTCTGTTGGTTGGTGACGGAAAAAAAAAGGGATAAAAAACACTCCATAGCATACAGATCAATTGGAACTGAGCCCATGGCGAATTCAACATAACAAATAGTTGGATGGAACTCATTAACGGACTATTGAAGATTGATTTGCTCTGTCTATTGAGACAATTAATAGATTACACTAGTCGTTTTTTGAGAATGACTATACAACCAATCAAGTTGTGATGAAAAAAACCAAAGTGGAATCATATGTAAAGATAGAACAAGAAAAAAAAAATAATGAATGCATAAAAATATAAACTTAATCCAATTTAATTATGCCTAACATCTTGATGAATACTCACCCAAAAAGAAGGCTGGTTGGTAACACAGAAAGAACATAGAAGCAGGGAGAAAATTGTGGTGACATCTTGGTGATAGGAATATCTACAAAAGATATCTACAATCACTAAACATTAGATCCAGAGATATAGACCGCGTCTTTCCAGGGTACACCGGAACTTTTTTAGTTTTTTGAGATATAACTTAATTACTGCATAAATCCGTGATCCATGTTATATATTTAGTAGTTCAGAAATGTACACCACTTTTGGACGCTTGTTGCCAAGCCTACCTTTTTTTTCATGAATGATGCTCTTAAACAAAAAATATTTTAATTACAACACTCTCCTTGAGTGTAGATTTACCAATATTTCTTCTTAATCTAGGAGTATCCTTTGGTCTAGAGGGACACAGTTAACTGAGGTTAAGTGGGGACTGGGGATGGTACTAACATTCCAATTGACCATTTCTTTTGCCCAGTTCAGAGCTGGGAACGAAGGCACAGAGGCTGAGAAACTTGCTTGTGTGACTGATCAGATGGACAAGACCTCTGATCTTGGAATCAGCAACTAGTATTATCCGTGTATGACACACCTTTGCCAAACTCTATTGAAGTATTCTGGCCTTATACTAAGTTAGGTTCTTAGGAGGCTTGGGTGGGATTTTGTTACATCCCAAGGCCTGGTATAGAACTTGAAAGCTTTAAGATCCCCTGCAAGATCATAGTTTTAGCATTAAAAATCATTGGTGAATGTTGTGCCTATGAGGGACATTGTTGTTTCTCACAGCTGTCCTCTGTGTAAGGCTTGTGAGGAAACTCATCTTGGTAATAAATAGAGAATATATTAGAGTCCATAAAAAAATTACAAACTAGTTAAAAAAGCATGAGTCGTCTAATCTAATCACATAAATATCTAAAACCAAATAAAAAGAAAACAAATTTCATATGCAAAATCCCATCCAAGGTCTTACCAGTCCTCTCTCTCCAAAAACGAAGCCTGATGATGCCGAAGATACCACCAGTAAGCCGCATAGTCCTCGCGCATTACAAACGGCACCTGCACAATGAAAAGAAAGGACCTAGTAGAGAGTACCGGTGTGATACCGGCCAAACACCCTCCGAAAGTCAAATCAGAATTATTCTCACTGCTCTAGAATGCTAGAGAGGGTCAATTATGCGTACCTTGGTTTGTGAGGGGGCATGGTTTTTATAGTAGTAGGGCTTGCTCCCTTTTCCTTGGAGTAGAAGTCTTTTCCTTATAGGAGTCTCCTTGGGCGTATTTTGTGGGATTCTTTCCATATAGGAGTCCTTAGGTTTCATATAGCATGGGGAGCAAGTTATTTACTTATACACGCAAACGTGGTGATCAAGCATTCAATGACTGACGTCGTCAGTCTATGTTGTTCCGTCAGATCAAGCACCATTAGCTTCAGGATGTCGAGCAGCTTTATGGTACTATATGTGGAGTTCCTTCACTCTATAACGCCGTCCGCTCTTTAGAAATGCTGACGGCGAAACATGTCCCGTCACCCTAGTCCACTTATTTTATCCTCATCACTTGCCCCCTACTCCATACCTCCGTCAGTCTTTATACTGACTGGTTATGGAGTTTACTTTCCAAAGAGGCAGGGATATTGTTCGCATGGATCTGTGTATTTAATGCTTTGGACAGGTGGCTCGTTTCTATTGGCTCTGCTTCTGATGAGGTGTCGCTTCGTCTTCCGCGCCTTTTTTCCCATATATAAACAGCACCTCCCCCTCATTTTCCACTATTTCAACCCCGCTGATCTTTTGGAGAGAGAGACCGTCGCCCACTTTTCGCTAGCTTTACTTCCGTCAGCTTATCCGTCGATGTCTTTAGAGCCATCCAGAAGGCCACCATATCAGTAAGTTTTCATCTCCTCTCTTCTTTCTTCTTCTTCTTCTTTTTTTTTTTTTTTTTTTGCCTCATTAGTGAGGACGTCAGTCTAGGTACTTAGATGGAATCCGTCACTTGTAGGTAGTCAGATGTCAAGTGACGCGTCTTGTGAGGAGTCATCAGTCCGCGAAGGAGCGGGCTACGACGAGACCTTTGGTTCTGGAATTGAGTCAGAGGACTTTTCAGTTCCGTCAAAGAGAGAAACGTCAGCCCAATCTCCTGACGGCGATGAGAGTTTCGCTGAGGGAGATGAGGATGAGGTAAGAGGGGATGGAAACGACGGGGATGAAATGGATGTTGACGGAGACAATAGAGACGGGGATAAGGGATCTAGTGAAGGAACCTCGGAGGGTCCCACAGATAACCGTCCCTTCATTCTCCCTGAGGATTGGGCCGTTAACAAATTTTTGCCTAGGATGAGTGGTAAGGTTTTTAGGGAGTTGCGTATTCGTTACCAAATCCTAGACCACATCCCAATCCGTCTCCCTAGTGAGAATGAGAGGTGTTACTCCGAGAGGACCACTGACGTTGGCATGTATGATGCCATGTTTGATGCGGGCCTGAGGTTGCCTTTGACGGCTCTACACCGTCAACTTGCTGACTTCCTGGGCATATCCATCACCCAAATTGCCCCAAACGCTTGGAGGACTTTCATAGGAGCTAAAATCCTGTGGGGTAGTTTTAGTGGACGACACCGTCAGCTTACGCTAGGCGAATTTTTTTATTGTTATAGGCCCCATCATATTGCCTCGTCTAAGGGGACATATCACTTCAATGCCAGGGAAAAAGGGTTATGGCTTGTGTCAGACATGCCAGATTCCAATAGGAACTAGAAGAGTAGGTATTTTTTCGTTGAGGGGACGGATTGGGTTTGCCGTCAGGAGGAGTGGGCAACGATGCCCCGCGGCTATTTTGACAACACCTGGGCCTTTGTCAGGGACTCAGGTTAATCCCGTCAACTATGTTCCTTTTGTTTTTTTTTTTTTTTTTGAAGTGACGCTACTAACACTTGCTTCTGTTTCTTTCAGCCTATACCCGTCCGCACATAACTGACGAGCAAGAGGAGTTCACCCAACGGATTCTGGAAATCCCTTTGGAAGACCGTAAGTGCAGGGATTTGATCACCCTTGACACCCTTCACTTATACTATGGGGGTCCAGAACCGTCAGCGGCAGCTCGAAGGTTGGAAGAGTTTGCACGTCAATGTGAGTAGACTCTTATTTTCCCCGTCAGTTTCATTCCTTCGTCCCTTGCCCTAACAGTCTTTTTTGTGTTGTAGAGATGGAATCCGCGAAGCAAAGGATAAAGGCTGCCGCAGCTCTTCAGAAGAAGGAGAGGAAGGCTAAGGAGGCAGGGGGGGGAGGCATCGTCAACCCCCAAGGCCATCGCTAAGGTGACGAAGAGGAAGCCCGACGGGAGTGACAGCCGTCCCTCAAAAAAGGCTGCCGTCTCTCCTAGAGACGAACCACTAAAGGAAAAATCCCCTCCGAAGCCTAGCCATGGCGCGGGCAAGGAGGTAATGACTTCCACTAGTCCCGTCAGCAAGGGTCCCTGCCGCCTCCTGACCCATAAGGAATATGCCGTCGGGGAGGTTGAATCCTTAATAAAACCAACGGACATTGATCCTTGTGACCAGGTGGGGACGGAGGATTTAGGGGCATCAGCCCTCTTCGATCTCACCAGGGTATATTTATTATATTTTTGGTTGAACAAGCTTTATTTTGTTTTGGTATACTTTTTGACTGACGGATATGTTCCTTTAGGCCTTGGTGCGCATTAAGGCCCTTCGTGACCGTTGTGTGGCGAAGGAAGGGGTCGTCACCCGAGTTCGTAAACATAACACGAACCTGTTGAATCAGCAAACTCAGTACAAGGAAGCCGTCTGTATCCTCAACCAGGAGCTGCAGGAAGTTAAGGAGAAGCTGACGGAGGTCACCCATCAGAAGGACAAGCTCCAGGGAGAGGTGACGGATCTGGGCGAAAAGTTGCAGACAGCGGGGGCTGATGCGATCAGAGACTTTAAAGTGTCGCAGTCTTTTATCGACTCATGTGCCGGATATTATGGCACTGGGTTCAATGATTGCCTTCGACAGGTCGCGTCGGCCTTCCCAGAGTTGGATTTGTCTAGGTTACCATGGATGATGGAGATGACGGCTCTCCTCAGCCTAATCCTACTCCGGAGCATGACGATAGTGTAGTCCTAGCTCAGCCTGCTGCTAACCCTGCTGTTTCTGATTCTCCAACCATGATTGTGGATATTGAGGACCATCAAGCTGACGGCAACCCTGCTGACGTTCCTGCTGCTTAGTTTTTATTTTGCATTTTAGCCGTGTATTTATTTTGTAAACAATCGTTACATTTTAAACATTTGGCAAACAATTGTAGTTTTAAACAATGTTTAAGTGCCCTTTTGGTTTTCTTCGGGCTTTTTTTTATATACAGTTGTGTATGCGTTTATTTCCGTTGCTTTTATATCTCTTTATTGATGATGGCCCTAGACGAAATTTTGGTAAAAATTCCCGTCTGTTTAGGAACCCGTTAGTTCTTCGAACTATTGGAAGACTCTGTCGACATGACTTCGTGCCTAGTCTTCTTACCTCATTTGTTTTATGGGTTTCCTGTTGGATTTTCGGCCTTGTTTATTATTTTCCAAGCCCCGTCAGCTTGGTGACCGTCCAGTTATCTGTTCCGTCTGCTGAAGCCCGTCGGTTGACAACTTCGTTGGTTGGTCGCACCGTTTAATGGTCGTCAATCTTCAAAAAAAAATTTTAGCCATCTTACGGGCTTAGTGCAAGTCCGTGGGCTCCATATCGGCCCGATCGTGTCTGGTGAGACCGTTAATTTTTCTTATCCGTATGGTGATTGCCTCACCATTTAAGACCGTCAGCTTTTTTTTTTTTTTTTTTTTTTAGCTTTGGCCTTGATGACTGTCATCTTTGTAGATCTTTTGGTTTGAGGGTCTTGTCCATATGATGATAGCTTCATCTATGGGACCGCCAGCTTTCTGGCCTTAGCTTTTGCTGATCTTGTCATCTTAGTGGGTCCATTGGTTTTAGGACCCCGTCCACATGATGATAGCTTCATCTATGGGACCGTCAGCTTTTTGGCCTTAGCTTTTGCTGATCTTGTCATCTTAGTGGGTCCGTTGGTTTTAGGACCCCGTCTACATGATGATAACTTCATCTATGGGACCGTCAGCTTTTTGGCCTTAGCTTTTGTTGATCTTTTCATCTTAGTGGGTCCGTTGGTTTTAGGATCCCGTCCACATGATAATTGCTTCATCTATGGGACCATCAGCTTTTTAGTCCGTGTGTTATGGACTTGGTCGTTTGGTTTGTTCACTTTTACGAACTTAGTTGCCCATTCTGTGGATTCTAAGCCGTAGATTTCTAAAATAGATACATCAGCAATTTTGAATAAACTCCTCTTATTGCCATGCATTTGTAAATAAAAGTAATTAAAACCAAATCTTGCCCTTTGGGCTAAAAAAAGTATTGTTGCAAAAAAAAAAAAAAAAAAAACTAAAGTAAATGATAATTCTGAGAAGTGAGACTAAAGTTTGCTGGAAATAAAAAAAGGGTTGATCTTCATGCTGTCACTCCTACTGGTAATACTTTCGTAGGTGCTCGGTGTTCCATGAGTGTGGTAGTTTCTTTCCTTCCAATGTCTCTAGATGGTATGTGTCTTTCCTCTGCCACGACGTAACTCTGTAAGGTCCTTCCCAATTGGGGCCGAGTTTCCCTTGGGTAGGGTCCCTAGCGGAGCCCATGACCTTTCTAAGAACAAGATCTCCAACTTGGAAGTCCCTGTGTCGGACCCGAGAGTTGTAGTGTTTGGTTATGTGGTCCTGGTACCTAGCGAGCCTTTGTTCTGCTGCTACTCTGATCTCGTCTACTAGGTCGAGCTATAGTCACATAGCCTCGTCATTTTTTTTCTCATCGTGGTTGTGCACCCTGTAGCTTGTGAGCCCAACTTCTGCTGGGATGACCGCTTCGCCTCCGTACGTCAGTCGGAATGGTGTCTCTCCTGTAGGTGTCCTTGCCGTCGTCCTGTATGCCCATAATATGCTCGGCAATTCATCGGGCCATATACCCTTTGCCCCCTCGAGTCGAGTCTTGATAATCTTGAGCAAGGATCGGTTCGTTACTTCGACCTGGCCATTAGCTTGAGGGTAGGCGGGGGAGGAGTAGTGGTTCTTTATTCCTAGCTGTGAGCAGAAATCCCAAAAGGGGTCGTTGTCGAATTGCCTTCTGTTGTCCGAGACAAAGACTCTAGGAATGTAAAACTTGCATATGATGCATCTCCAAACAAAGCTTCGCATGTTCTTCTCTGTTATTGTGGCCAATGCTTCAACTTCCACCCACTTTGTGAAGTAGTCAATGCCAACCACCAAGAACTTCAGCTGTCGTACTGCTATAGGGAAGGGTCCCATAATGTCTAACCCCCATTGCGCGAATGGCCATGGGGCCGTCATCGGGGTCAGCTCTTTGGCTGGTTGTCTAATGATATTGCTGAACCTTTGGCATTTGTCACAGGTCCTGATGTAGGCTTCGACGTCCTTCTGCATGGTGGGCCAATAGTACTCTGCTCGTATAAGCTTGTGTACCAATGATCTAGATCCTGAGTGGTTTTTGCAGATTCCTTCATGTACCTCTCTCATGACATAATCTTCCTCTTCCGTACCCAAGCATCTCAAATATGGTCAGGAGAAGCCTCTTTTATACAGGACGTCTTTTATCATGACGAACCTCGCCGCTCGGATCTTAAGTTTCCTTGCGGCCTCCTTCTCGTTTAGTAAGACCCCGTCTTTCTAATATGAGACTATCGTCGTGGTCCAGCTGTTTTCAGAGCATATTTCCTGCACGTTGCTGGGATCTATTAGCGGAGAAAGCTGAATGAAAGAGAGTACATTACCCAAGATGACCATTTGTTCTGCTGAAGCGGCCTTTGCGAGGCGATCGGCTCGTTCGTTTTCTCCTCTAGGAATTTGGACAACTTTAGCTTCCAGGTCATCCACTCTTGCCCTTACTTCATTAAGGTATTTCTTCATCCTTTCACCCTTGCACTCGTAGTCTCCATTTATTTGGTTAGTGATGACCTGAGAGTCGCAGTAGATGACTACCCTTGCGGCTCCTGCTGCTTTGGCGAGGTCGAGCCCTGCTATCAGCGCTTCATACTCCGATTCATTGTCGGTAGTGGGGAAGTCGAGACGGACTATATATTCAATGGCGTCTCCTTCGGGCGATATTAGCACAATGCCGGCCCCTCCGGCTTGTTTGTTGGACGATCCATCCGTATATATGCTCCAATGAGGGGACTCTTCTACCCCCTTGTCTTCATCATGGGTGAATTCAGCTAAGAAGTCTGCGACGACCTGTCCCTTGATGGCGATTCACAAGCGGTACTAGATATCAAACTCGCTCAGTTCTATAGCCCACAATGCCAATCAACCCGCAGCTTCGGGATTGCTCATTGCCCGTCGTAACGGCTTATCGGTCAGAACGTTTACCGTATGGGCTTGAAAGTACGGTTTGAGCTTGCAGGCTACCGTCACTAACGCAAAGGCGAGGTTTTCCATAGGTGGATATCTTTCTTCAGCACCGCGAAGCGCTCGGCTTGCATAGTACACGGGCCTTTGTACTTTTTCTTCTTCTCTGACTAAGGCAGCACTCACAGCTGCAAGGGAAACGGCTAAATAGAGAAAAAGCTCCTCTCCTGGCTGTGACGGGCTCAGCAGCGGTGGAGAGGAGAGGTAAGCTTTCAATTCTTCGAATGCTTGCTGGCACTCGGCAGTCCACTCGAAAGATTTCTTTAGCGTTCGGAAGAAGGGTAGACACTTATCCGTTGCCCTTGATACGAATCTATTTAGTGCTGCTATTTTTCCGTTAAGGCTTTGCACCTCCTTCACATTCCTCAGTGGTGTCATCTCCATGATCACCCGGATCTTGTCCAGGTTTGCCTCAATTGCCCTTTGGGACACCATGAATCCTAAAAACTTTGCTGCCGTAACTCCAAAGGCACATTTTTCTGGATTGAGCTTCATGTTGAAGGAGAGAAGCGTGTCGAATGTTTCTTTAAGATCTGCCAGATGATCTTCCTCCCTCTGGCGCTTTACTAGCATGTCGTCCACGTAAACCTGGACATTCCTCCCAATCTGTCGTGCGAACATTTTATTCATTAGTCTTTGGTATGTTGCTCCTGCGTTCTTCAGGCCGAAGGGCATCACTTTGTAACAGAAGAGGCCTTGACTGGTGACAAAAGACGTCTTTTCTTGATCAGTTCGCACATTCTGATTTGGTTGTACCCTGAGAAAGCGTCCATGAAGCTCAGCAACTGATGTCGGGCCGTTGAGTCTACAAGTACATCGACTCTGGGGAGGGGTAGCTATCTTTGGGGCAGGCCTTATTAAGGTCGGTAAAGTCCACACACATCCGCCATTTCCCGCTCGCTTTTTTGACCATTACCACATTTGCTAACCAGTCGGGATAGTACACTTCCTTGATGAAGTTTGCTTCCTGTAGCTTTCGAACTTCTTCTGCTATGGCTCGGTCTCGCTCGGGGGCGAACATCCTCTTCTTTTGTCGGATAGGTGGAAAGGCAGGCGATACGTTCAATTAGTGCACCATGACTAAAGGATCTATCCCCGGCATATCTTTATGACCCCAGGCGAACACATCTCGATTGCCTCTGAGGAAGGTAATGAGTTCCTGATGGATAGCGGGGTGAGCGAGTGTTCCAATTTTGGTCGTTCGGCCAGGATCGGAACTGTCAAGGTATCTCTTCTAACTTTTCTACTGGCTCTGTTACTATCTGGTGCTCTTCTATGCTTAAAGCCTGAACCTGATCTTCCATTTCCATCATGGCCATGTAGTATTCGCGCGCGGCCATCTGACTTCTGCGTAGCTCCTCTATTCCGTAGTTGGTTGGGAACTTAATCATCAGGTGGTAGGTGGAAGTTACCGCCTTCCATGAATTAAGCGTGGGTCGTCTGATGATAGCGTTGTAGGCAAACGAGCAATCGACCACCAAGAACGTCACGTCCCTGATTATCTGCTGAGGGTAATCACCTCCTAATTACGGACAATGTGACCGCACCTAGAGGGAATACCCAGGCTCCCTCCGAAGCCAAAGAGCTGGGCATTTGTCGGAACCAACCGCTCCCTGTCGATCCTCATCTGTTGGAATGCTGGGTAGTATAAAATATCTGCTTAACTGCCGTTGTCGACCAGCACTCGGTGCATGTTGTATTCTTCCACCCGCAAGCTGATGACTATTGCATCATCATGTGGATGGTGAAGGCGTCGTGCGTCTTCTTTTGAGAACCCGATTATGGGGCCTTCTCTTCATGCTATCTTCGGCACGACTCCCGTCAACTGAACATTCTGTACCATCCGAAGGTAGGTCTTGCGGGCCTTCTTAGATGACCCGGCAACAGTCGTTCCTCCTACGATCATCCTTATGTCCCCTATCGAGGGACTCGGTCACTCGTTATCCCGTCGAGGGTGTTGGTCTTGTGCAGGAGGATCCACCTTCTCCTTGCTAACGAATTTCTGCAGTTTTCCTTGTCTAATAAGGGCCTCAATTTGCTGCTTGAGGTCATAGCAATCAGCCGTATCATGACCATGGTCGTGGTGGAAACGGCAATATTTATCCCTGGAACGTTTGTTGGGATCACTCTTTAGCTTTCCCGGGAATGTCAGAGCCTCCTCGTCCTTGATCTGCATAAGGACTTGATCTATCGGGGCTGTCAACGGAGTGAAGTTCGTGAATCTTCCTCCCAGGGGCTTAGGGCGCCTCTCGTCCCTTCGGTCTCCTGTTCTTGTCTTCTTTCGTCCTTGGTCCTGCCGAGTTTCTTCTTGCCTTTCTCTTTTCCTAGGCCTCTCTTCTCGGGCTAAGAGCGCGTCTTCAGCGTTCATATACTTTGTGGCACGATAAAGTACTTCTGACATGGTTTTTGGGTCGTTTTTGTATAGGGAGAACAAAAACTTACCCTTCTTCAAGCCATTTGTGAATGCCGCAACAAGTATCTTATCGTCGACTTCGTCGATCGAGAGCGCCTCCTTGTTGAATCGGGATATGTAGGCTCTTAGAGTTTCATCCTCTCACTGCTTCATGCTCATCAAGCAAGCCATAGACTTCTTGTACCGATGGCTTCCAATGAAGTGTGTGGTAAACTGAGCGCTAAGCTCTTTGAAGGTGCTGATGGAGTTCGGTGTCAGTCGGCTGAACCATATTCTCGCTGCGCCCTTCAGCGTTGTAGGGAAGGCCCTACACATGATGGCGTCCACTACTCCTTGAAGGTGCATTAGGGTCTTGAAGGTCTCCAAGTGGTCCAGTGGGTCCTTGACTTCGTCATAACTGTCTATCTGCGGCATGCGGAACTTACTCGGTAAAGGGTAGGAGTTAACGGTGGCGGTGAACGGCGAGTCAGTTCGGTTGACAAGTTCGTCAAGATCGCTTGATACTCGCCCCTTGAGAGCGTTCATCATAACCTCCATTTGCTCCTTCATGGCCTGCATCTCCGCGATAATAAGTGGCGAAGTGGTTTCTGCGAGGGAGGGGATGCTTATGTTATGTCGTTCTGGTTTACTCAGGGCGTTGCTGGCCTGGGGTCCCTCCTGGTTTCTTCTATCGACGCTGGTTCCTTCTTGATCTGCTCCTTGGTTGTCTGGTGCAGCATTCTTTTGGCGCAATTGCTCTTCTAGGTCGCGGTTTTGTCGGGTGAGGCGTTCCACGGCCGCGACGAGAGTCTTGACTCGCTTCTCAAAGGCGGTCGTGGGTGGTTCTTCTTCTTAAATGTCGTTAGTGGTTGCCATTAAGCCGGTGAGCCCCATGTGACTTTTGTGTGGGAAGCGGTAATATGACTTTACACTACGCGGTTCCCACAGACGGCGCCAACTGATGATGCCGAAGATACCACCAGTAAGCTGAATAGTTCTCGCGCACTACAAACGGCACCTGCAAAATGAAAAGAAAGGACCTAGTAGAGAATACCGGTGTGGCACCAGCCAAACACCCTCCGAAGGTCAATTCAGAATTATTCTCACTGCTCTAGAGTGCTAGAGAGGGTCAATTATGCGTACCTTGGTTTGTGAGGGAGCATGGTTTTTATAGTAGTAGGGCTTGCCCCCTTTTCCTTGGAGTAGAAGTCTTTTCCTTATAGGAGTCTCCTTAGGCGTATTTTGCGGGATTCTTTCCATATAGGAGTCCTTAGGTTTCATGTAGCGTGGGGAGCAAGTTATTTACTTATACACGTAAACGTGGTGATCAAGCATTCAATGACTGACATCGTCAGTCTATGTTGTTCCGTCAAATCAAGCACCGTCAGCTTCAGGATGTCGAGCAGCTTTATGGTACTATATGTGGAGTTCCTTCACTCTATAACGCCGTCCGCTCTTCAGAAATACTGACGGCGAAACATGTCCCATCACCCTAGTCCACTTATTTTATCCTCATCAAAGCCAAATCCCCAAATTAGCAACAAATGTTTAGAATTTAGACTGATTGACTGTAGTCATGCTACTGCTCTTACAAAGAAAAAAAAAAAAACACATGAGTAGCCAAGAAGATAATCCGAAGCAACCGTTCTTGCTAAAAATGCTAAACTTTTGGTTGGAAGAAACTAAGAAATGTAGAAGCAAGTAAGGAAGCAATTGTTTGGACTTGCTTTTCAGGTCAATGCAGTGCAGGACAAGGGGAGACATAACTAGAATCGCCTACTTTAGGCTGCGTTTGTTTCGACTTCAAACTGATTCCGGAAATGATTTTCCGGAAAATAGGTGTGTTTGGTTGGTCCGGAAAATTCTATTTTCCGGAAATTGAAATCCGTTGACTGAGAAAAAAAGGGTTTGACCACGGAAATGAATTTCCGTCTCTATTTTCGCTTCAAACGATTTCCAGAAAAAGAGAGAGAGAGAGAGAGAGCGCGCGCGCGCGAGGGAAGGAGGAAAACACAAACCCAACAACCCAGAAAACCCAACAACCCAGATCGCGCGCGATCGGACGATTTCGCCGGGCGGATCGACGATCTCGCGACGGCGCGATCTCGCGTTCGCGAGATCGCGATCGACGCTTCGCGAGATCGCGCCGGATCGAGATCGCGATCGACGGCGCGATCTCGCGAAGCGTCGTTCGCGAGATCGCGCCGTTGATCGCGATCTCGCCTTCGCGAGATCGCGCCGGATCGAGATCGCGATCGACGGCGCGATCTCGCGAAGCGTCGATCGCAATCTCGCGAAGCGTCGATCGCAATCTCGCGAATGCGAGATCGCGCCGTCGCGAGATCGCGCCGTCGCGAGATCGCGCCGTCGCGAGATCGCGCCGTCGCGAGATCGCGACGTTGATCGCGATCTCGCCTTCGCGAGATCGCGCCGGCGAGATCGCGATCCGCCGGCGAAATCGCGATCGCGCGATCTGGGTTGTTGGGTTTTCTGGGTTGTTGGGTTTGTGTTTTCCTCCTTCTTTTCCAAACACTAGAAAATATTTTCCGGAAAATTTTTTGAAACACAACCAAACACACAAAAATATTTTCCTTTTCCGGAAATTAGCATTTCCGGAAAATATGTATTTTCCGGAAAACGTTTTACGGCAACCAAACACAGCCTTAGTGGAAGATGCTGGGAAATTAATTGCCATGGTAGGGTAATGTTGATTTGTAGAGGTCAAAAATTGGATGACGTGCTTGCCTATTAATTATATAAAAAGCGACAATACTGCTACAGTATTCTGTACTATAAATTTTGGTTTTGTGAGTCATTCTCTTTTGTCCGTCTGTGGAGGACTGAACTCTGCTATCTACACTTTACTGTTTTGTGTTTATCTCATCATTGTTTTATTATTATTTGGGCTTATCATTGCTTTATTTGGGCTTAAAAGAAAAACTTTCATCTTACTAATTGGTTTTGTGAGCCACCTTTTTTTTTTTTTTACAGTAACTACAGTGCCAAGTGGCACTGTAGCTACAATAACTACAATTTTTTTTTTTAATATTTATGTAAGCTAGTATATATATTATTATATTGACAAAATAAATTTCACAATATTTTCATAATTATTGACGTGCGTGAATACGCTAAAGCACTGTAGTTACAGGGTTTTGGTTTTGTGAACCACTTTTTTTTTCTCTCTCTCTCCAGGTTTTGAACAGTAACTACAGTGCCAAGTGGCACTCTACCGTAGCTACAATTATTTTATTTTACTTTATTTTATTTTATTTCAGTAATTGTGTTTTTTTTTTCCAAGTTTTGAACAGTAACTACAGTGCCAAGTGGCACTGTAGCTACAATTATTTTTTTTTTTTCAGTAATCGGTTTGTGTTTTTTTTTTTTCCTTTTAAATATTTATGTAAGCTAGTAAATATATTGTTATATTGACACAAAAAATTTCACAATATTTTCACAATTATTGACGTGTCAATTTCTTACAAATCGAAATAAAATAATAAAATATGAGACTGTAACCAACCACAACTAAAAATAAATGTTTTGAGAAAATGTTACAACACTTATTGTGCAATGCTTTTGGTTTATTCAACAAGCACAGTAGCTACAGTGCCTAAAGTTTTTTTTTTTTTTCCCAGTAATTGGTTTGTGTTTTTTTTTTAAAAAAAATATATATATTTATGTAAGTTGGTATATATATTGTTATATTGACACAAAAAATTTCACAATATTTTCACAATTATTTACGTGTTAATTTCTTACAAGCCGAAATAAAATAATAAAATATGAGACTGTGACCAATCACAACTAAAAATAAATATTTTGAGAAAATGTTACAACACTTATTGTGTAGTGTTTTTAGTTTATTCAACTGGCACGGTAGCTACTATGCCTAAATTTTTTTTTTTAAATATTTATGTAAGCTGGTATATATATTGTTATTTTTACACAACAAATTTCACAGTATTTTCACAATTATTGACGTGTCAATTTCTTATAAGTCGAAATAAAATAATAAAATATGGGACTGTGACCAACCACAACTAAAAATAAATGTTTTGAGAAAATGTTACAACACTTATTGTTATCACAATATTTTCACAATTGTTAAGATCTTAGTTTCTTTTAGATCAAATAAAAAAATCCTAAGTCCGCAACATTTTAACATTAATTTCTACGGTGCCTAATGTTGTTGTTGTTGTTTTTTTTTTTTTTTTTTTTTTTTTTTTTTTTTTTTTTTTTTAATATTTATGTAAGCTAGCATATCTATTTAACTATATAAAAAGAACCAGAGGCTCATGAATAGTATTTTTTTGGTTTATTCAATTAGTGAGGTGTACTTTTTTTTTTTTTCCCTCAAGTATGCCAGTGGTTTGAACTTTGTTTTTGTTTTTGTTTTTTGTTTTTTTTTAAGATCTTTATATGTTTACTTTGTACTTGCAATGCAAGTTTACATTGTAAATATATAAAAGTGGTTAATATTATACATATTTGCACAAAAAATTGTAAATATTGTACAAATTTTTGAAGATGTGTACAAAATTTGCCAATTTTTTTGTGACTACAATATAAATTTACATTGTAATTAAGTACAATGTATACATAAAGATATTATGAAAATGTTGTGATATGTCAATTCTTTATGGGTCAAAATAAAATAATAAAATATTAAACTGAGATCTGTCACGATTTTATACGAATGAGATTAACTTTTTATGACATAATTATCAAAATTTTTAAAATTAATATATCTTTTGATTAATGTAAATCTCTATATATTTTAAAAATCGAATGATTTATATTTTTATTTTGTGATACAAATAAAATCTAAAATTGATCATAATCATTACTTTTTTTTTTCCCATGGCTAGCAGGTAGCTTACATGTGCTGCCCTGACTAGTGTTTTATAAAAGTAACTAATCAAATATTAATATTTATCCGACTTTCTGGACAATGATCTACATGGTAGAAATTAACACGAGATTTTTTATACTCCTATATATCTTTCTTTCGTTCCCTATTACGATCGATCAGTGAGTAACCCCCTCGTGAGTCGTGCATTCTTTCCTCAAAGCTTCATTGATGTTCCGCTTTCAGTTCATGTATTTGCTTCATTTTCAGCCTCTTTTGTAACCTGTCTTTCTCAGTTTCTCTCCTCTTTTTGCACAGCAATCTGCACATGGTTAGTGATAAACCCATAACGTGTGATGCGATTAGTGAAAATTACATTAAAAAATGGACTAAAGTACAGTTTTAGTCCTTAAATTTGGGTTTTTTGAGCGTTTTTATTTTTAATTATCTTATTAGAAAATGACATTAATAAGTTAAAATTAGAGTTTTCAGGACTTTTTAATTCATCTAATAAAATGACGACATCATTTTCATCATACCATGTCATTTTAAATTATTTAATAATTTAAATTTTTAGGCTACAAAAATAATAGGAGCATCATTTTATTGAACAAACTAAGTACGCGTGGCAAGTTTATGTGGTACTTAACAAAAGATATGGATGGATGGGCAGTTGATGCAAACATAACAGAGTTTCAAAGAGTAAAATCTAAATTCTAAAACTTCAAGGTGTATAATCCAAACACCCCCAAACTTTAAGGGTGTAGTTTACAAATTTAGCCTTAAAGATTAGTATATTAACAACATAAATCATTCCTAATCACCCAATTCTGCCACATCGAAACAAAGGCCAAAGAGGTGGTTTAAAGGGGAGAGAGAGAGAGAGAGAAATCCCTATTATCCAAATACTTAATAATAAATTCATCACTCCAATACTTAGCAACATATATCATTCCTAATCACACCCAATTTTGCCACAACTTAAAGCAAACACCAAAAGCGCGGGGGGGGGGGTGGGTGGGGTTTGTTTTCACAATAATTACACAAAATCTGAGACATACAATATTTATCATCCCAATAGTTAACAATTATTTCATCACTCCACCATCTTGTCTTGCCTTCTACTTAGAATTCATCCTAGTTATTCTAATGGTAGGAACAATCAAATCATCCAAAAATTCATGAAGTCTCCAATCACATCCTCTGTTTTTTCATCCACATTTGATTCGAAGGAAGAAGAGATATTCTCTAGCTTGAAATCATCAAAAGGCTTATGTATCTTTGCTCGTTCAATTAATTTCTTGCATTCTGTGATTTCTTCCTCCATTTTGCTTATCTTAGCTTGCAATGCCTTTGTCTCCACGTCATTACCCCCATACAACTTTTCATTATAGAGAGATTGCGAAACAATCTTATAAAATAACGTCCCACCTACAGATACAGTAGAAACACAAGAAGATTATGACAAAAGAACAAAATGTGGGAGGATAAGAATTCCAAAAACTAAGCATATAAGTATTTCATTTGAGATGCGAAGAGCTTTGTAACTCAATTGATAATTCTTGGTGTTTATTGGATTCATTTAAAGTTCTCACTTCATTATATACAATTAAGAATTAAAAGGGTGTAATACATTATCCTTCAAGTATTGAGAAGTTGAAATATAGATGTATTGCGTTCAAGAATGGAAACTAACATGTTCAACATGTAATTCTTTTAACGAAGGAACCCAAAAAATCCTAGAAAAATAAACATGGTGGCTAAGCACTTTGTGAAAATAAAGAGTCTAGCCATGAAGCCAAAAACCCACTAGACATCCCATGTGTTAAACCTCACAATTCTAAACTGTGAATTTTAAGTTTGGGAGAATTATATGGTTGTTGAAAGGGATAAGTGACTTAATAAGAAGAGGAAGTGCATATTTATGTGATACTTTGACCGTTTTGTAATAAAAGATTACAGAGTATTAATTCATCCATGATAAGTAGAGACCATATCTTTCTTGAATGCACCATGTAGTTCCACGAGAAGAATGGTAACATAAGTATATATGCTAATCAAGAAACCAAAAAGTAGCAAAAGGTAAGAAAGAAGAACCTAATGGATTTTCGCCCAAAAATCTTGTAGTTTAGTGGCATTTCTTGATGTCCTTTATGAGGAAAACCAAGGTTCAAGTCCCCCTCCCCCACTTTCAACAATCAAATTATCAAATAACGTAATGTATTTTCACTTCAACAATGTTTATAAATGTGCAAAATGCCTAACGCCATATAACCAAATGTATGTAGAGTATTGATGGTGATGAAAATAGGTTGTTTGACAAACTAATTACTATCTATTATTTGATTGACTAATCCTTTATATTGGAATGGGTAAAGAGTTCTCCCTTGTAGCTTGTCATTCTCGCATAAATAGTGAAGAAAAATTTCATCAATACAAAGTAAATGTACATGCATCAACAAATGCAAAATGCACCAACCTAGAAGTAATTTTTATCAAATTTTATCAACAAGTGCAAAATGCATGAATTTATATTTTTGTATTTGGAGTGTTGAAGATTTAAACGTGGAAACCTAATGGTTGGTTAGATAATTTTTGTTTTCCTTTTTGCGTGAGATTGAGATTTGTCTAAATCTAGATTTGTGAACATAGATATTTGTTTTGGTTGTTGGGATATAGATTTGAGGAAATCTGCTGTATTAGATTTGTGTTATTTTGTTTCTTTTTCTTTTTATTGGAGTACTTTGCCCATGTGCATAGACCTTAAACCTGGTCACCCGTCCAATGCTAGCCATCCAACCAAACGTAAGGTGCGGATAATTTCATTCAACCCTTTATTCCAGTAGCAGGTGAAAGAGTGTGCCATCCAAAAGGATCAAGTCGAGTGGCTGTTGTACACAAAATCCGATCTAACTCAACCCGTAAACATCCATATTTTTTGTTTACAACATTTTTTTTATAAATGATTAAACTTCATTGGGGAAACAAAATGATGGAATACAAAGAACCCAAGCACACAGGCAATGTGTGCTAAGGAAACAGGAAAACACCAAGTCGAAGACTCATGAATCGTACGTTTGTCAATCAAATTAAATAAAGAGATAAAAGTGAAAATACCTGCACTTATCCATTCAAATAAAATTTGGAAATAAGGATAGTTTATTTTTTCTATTACAATTTGCATTTGCAAATCGCAACTATTGGCAAAATCCCACTGCATATATTTTCATGCGCACAATACCACTCTATATCGATTATCGAATATCTTTCAACCGCACAATACCACTGTCCTATATCATGCTATAGCAAGAATATGTAACTGTCTTTCCCAATTCCTCTTCTCATCAACAAAAATTTTAATCAAGTTATCTCTAGAATTATTTTAGTTGATTTTTTTAATATATATCAATTTTCATTCATATTTGAGTCTATTCATTCAAAATAACATTCTTACTTCACTATATCAATGCCAAATTCTTGATTATATCTAATACTATGAAATCTAACTATAATGTACCAAGAACTAGATTTTTATTTTATTTTATTAATCATTATGACGATTTAACTTTTAAAAAGTTAAGTATGGACAAATTAGAACTATTTATACATTTGATCAACACTAAACAATTTAGAAAGCAATATAACTTTCGATTCCAATAATGAATTTTCAATTCCCAAATAGTGTCCTTTCAAATCTATGGTTTTTTTTAATAGAAAATGCGGTTGCCTATATTAAGAGAGAAATTGTTGAGAAATGAAAACTTTAACTCAAATTTGATACTTGACTATTTTAGTTTTCTAAAAGTATTAAAGTTTAATTTTTTTTTTTTTTTTATTTGGCCACCAAAGTAAATTCTTGAGTTTATTATTAGAATGACAAGGACGACACCCGGACCAGGAAACCTACTTTTTCAAAGGTAAAATTATAAAGAAAAATGAAAAATATTTTACCAATTTGACTATATTTTAGCTGCAAACAAACACTTGAAATGGGAAAACACTTTCCCAAAAATATTTTAGGAGCATAAAAAAATTAGGGAGGGGGGTGATACTGTATGTAGTTGTAATGATAGACCTGGGATGGTTTTGAGGCCCTCCTCGCAAGCAAGAACCGCAGCGCTTTTAGCAAAGTTGGTGGCAATCCGACTGATCTCGGAACGGGCTTCCTCGTCTTGCATGGACTGGATCACCTTCGTCCTAACGACGTGTGATAGTGTATGTAGTTGTAATGACAGACCTGTGATGGTTTTCAGGCCCTCCTCGCGAGCAAGAACCGCAGCGCTTTTAGCAAAGTTGGTAGCAATCCTACCGATCTCGGAACTGGCTTCCTCGTCTTGCATGGACTGGATCACCTTCGTCCTAACGACGTCATCAACCTTGGCAACAGCAGCCCAGCCATAACCATAAGAGCTCGAACCCCACCCCTTCACAGTCGTTAGATCAGGTGCGTTTTGTATCACCAATTGGGTTGCAGAGGAAATAAGGTCCCATTTCCCCATATGATCTCTATCTTTCTCAAAAAGCAGAATTTTTATTTATTTTTTTATTTTTTTTGAATACGAAACACAGAATGTGAAGGTTTTAATTTGGTCTAATGCTTCATGCCAAAGAAAAGTCTTATTAAGGAACGAATGAGGAATCACTTTATTACCACCACTCGCCAAAGTAAATATTCTTTTATTATTATAATATTCCCACTTACCAAAAAGATAAAAATAAAACCTCACTGAATTTTCTTTTTGATAAAAATATTAAGTTAAAAAAGAAAAAGAAATCGGACAGACTTATAAGAATTCAAATTCGGCCGCCCAAAGTTCTAGTTGATTAGGGTCAGATTAATTGTACCTTCCAATTAAGGATCTTTTCACTTTCGTTTATTATAGTTTCAATTTTTTTTTTCACGTACAAAAAAAAAAAATATATATATATATATGCACATCTTTTGAATTTATTTCTTTCTATACAGATAAAAATAGTATAAAATAAAAGTTAAATAATACATAATACTTAAGTTTATAAGAATGTTTAATTCCATAAGTCTACTAGTATGATAATACCACAAAAGGAGAAAGAAATGTGTACACTTGTTATAAATGAAACAGAAATAAAGTTTTTACTCAAAAAAAGAAAAAGAAAAAAGAAATAAAGTTAAATCACCTAAAAGTATAACTATTTGCATAAAGCTTTAATAATAAAATAAATAATTAGGGAAAAAAAATCTATAATAAACTTAAAAAAAGTAGATCTGATATTGAAAATATTTATATTTCAAAATTGTACATCAAATTGATAAGAAATTGCATTACTATTTCATCTATTAATATGAAAATTTTAATTTAACTGTAGCATATAATAAAATGGGCTAATATAAAATTAAATCTTTAAATTTTATTATAGAGATTTGACATATAGATAGGATTGGGCTGGGTCAAAATTGCGTACAAGTAAAGAATGGGGCAAACTAAAGATTGCTAGTCCTGAGTCCAATTTATAGATCTATTCAAGCACACACATGCACTCAATTTAATCCGATGACAACTTAGATCCATATTTTATTTTGCTCGAATTCTCCTTAAAATCCCAAACCCGTTTAATCAAAGCATCAGTCAAGCAAATGATCCCACAAAAATTAAGTGGTAATTAAAAAAATATATATAAAAATAAAAAAATAAAAAAACATTCCATAAGAGAAGGATCATTCCAGTGCATTTGGTTTTTGTAATAACTTTGGCTGCTGGGTTGTGCTTGGATTTGAGCTTGGACCACTTTAAATCCTGTATGTCACACAAGTTCGTTAGTCCCATGGTATGGGTATTGAAGGGCCTAATGTTTGCGAGATAAAGTTCCAATTTGAGTTAAGCCGCACGATTAAAACACTTCAATGTAAACAAAATGAAGTTATGGGACTTATTTTTAAAAATTCCAACTATTAGGTAAAAAATTAAGACATTTAGGAACCATCATGATTGAGCTTATTGATTGAAAAAGGAAAGGAGGTAAATTATAGAGTTCAAACCAAGTTTAATATACCGACTAAACAGTTAAAAGGAACGTCTAGTGGAGATTGATATTCTCAGTCTCGAGTCAATTTATTGGTTGCACCAATCATTTTGAGAGTGATTATACGGAGATCAAGTTGTGATGAAACCAAACTTGAATCAATTAGAATCATATATTAAGATAAAAACAAGAAAAAAATTGAATGGATATAAATATAAAGATAATGCTATTTATAATCACGAATAATATCTTGATGAATACATAGGAATAACAGAGATACCAGTAGATGACCCAAAAACTTTTAAACTAATTAACCCAAAAGAATTGAAAACATGATGCAAAGAAGTAAAGAAAAATTGATGATTAAAGAAGCTTGTATCATCAGCATATTTTTTTCCACAAATTATCAAATTATACATACAGAGCATGTCAATTAGGAATAGCTACAAATGATATTCACAACCACTAAACACCAGCATGCCAGAAGTGTGCACTGCTTCTGTACACTAACCACGAGGTATAGACAAAGTGTTCCCAGGGAATAGGGATAGATGAATCCCAAATCTGTGATTCTGCAACCAAAAAAAAAAAAACCAAATTAGATCAGATCAAATGGAATTATGGTCTCTGCAAAAAGTATGTTAAATCAAGAGAAGATCAAGTATTTCCCCAAATTTAAAATCTTTTTTTTTTTTCTAATAATTAAGAAAGATTTTATTAAATACACTACTTCATGCAAGAAGAATGCAGTAGCTAAACAAAATATGTACATAACACAACTTATCTTCACTAGTGCTCATTGTGGCAATTAGCACGAAACTCTTAACCTACCAATTGGAATTTTGGAATAATAAGCAAACATTCTCAGTTTCTCACCCTTGGACAAGTGTAATGAAAGATAACAGTCCACAAAATTTTCTTTTTTACCATGCAAAGGCTTGCACCTTACGGAAAAGTGTAACAAAATTGAGGTCTCTCTTGCAGAGCAAAATAGTATTGCCAGATTCTTGCCAATAAGTATATTGATTAAGCACAGGTTGGAGATTAAGATTAGAGAAAGTAACGTCGACACATAAACAAAGACACTCATACCAAAAATACGGGTGGAAAGTGAAAAAGGTTAGAACTTGATGGCAAGAAAGTTAGTGCAGATGAAAAGGCGACCAAGAAGGGGGGAAAAAGAAAGAAAAGGCAAAAGAACATAGTGCATATTCTGGATCATGATAGAATCATTGAGAAACTTATTAACAATTTTTTTTTTTACAGGTAAGAAAAATTATATTAAGAGGAGACTACTTCATTAAAAAAATTGAAGTAGCCAAAAAAATATGTACGGACAACACAACGACAACTCCCAAACCACAATGCCAAATCCAAGCCGATCATCTATCCAATCTCACCCTCTACCTACACACAGTAACACACTCAAAATCCATATGACATTTTGGATTCTTCCGTATCTAGCTCTAATTCCCTTCAAAATCCCAGGCCCATTTGATCAAAATATCAACAAAAAGTCTGTTTGTTGGTGATGAAAAAAAAAGGAAAGATAAAAAAAGCTCCATAGCATATAGATCAATTGGAACTGAGCCCATGGCGAATTCAACATAAGAAATAGTTGGATGGAACTGATTAACTGAAGAATGAAGATTGATTTGCTCTGTCTATTGAGACAATTAATAGATTACACTAGTCCTTTTTTGAGAATGACTATACAACAAAGCAACAATTATCTTGTAGATAAATACTCTAAAAAAATCTTGATGATCCTCAATTTTGTAATTATCTAATTATCCCCTTTATTCCCATACAAACAAGCCTATTTTTGACACTAACTAACAATCAATTACAAAATTATTTAATTAATTTTAATTGTTTAACCAATCAGAATTAATTTAAATTAATCATGCATGGTTGATTCTACCTAAACACAATCCATGCTGACCATGCAAACTTGGTTATGCGATATCTTTCGATCTGACGGTCCGATTTGGAAACCATGCATACCGTCACAACCGTTAGAATCTTAAGATCATTTTTATGATATGCAATGAATAAATTTAATGCATGTAATGCAATCATGATTTTTGGGTAAATGAATGGTCATTCTAGTCATCTTCCACGATTAAATCATGAGTGCAAAATCGATTATCTACAGGTTCAATTACATGCAATGGCGTGGTAAGAAAAAAAAAATCACCAACTAAACTAAATGCAGTAAAAATTAAATTTGGCACGGTAATTTGTTTATAAATGGGGAAAACCACTAAAGCAAAACCCCACCAGGTGATTTTAAGGTCACAACTCCCAAGAATCCACTATTATCAATCACAAGCGGTACAAGTATAAGGAATCTTACCAAACCCTTTGGCCTATCCCGAAATACCAACTTACAATTAAACCCTTAACCCAATACCCAATTGGACTTGTATTGTAGTGGCAATTTTTCGTTCAATGCACGAATCCCAATACGTGACTAACCAATGATGCATGGATCCCAGTACGTAACTAACTCCTTTGCACGAATCCCAGTACGTGACTAAATCCACAGCAACCCTTTGATTGATGTAGTTGATTTGCAATAGCTTCACATAGAAACACCAATAAGATCTTCAATGATGGTGTGAGAGACTTTGCTTGGTTACAAAACCCAAAGGCGTACAAGAAACGCAGCAATAACTCTTTCTTCTGTAGGAGGAGGCTAGGGTTTCAAAATGAAAAACCTTATGAAGCTCTCTAGGGTTAAGTTTTTCTTTTTCCACCTCCTTATTTAAATAGGAGTTCAATGGGCTCTCCTATTCCAAATAGGTATACACAAACCTTGGGTTTTCCTAGTCCAATAAGGATTATACAAACCCATAAACAAATAGCCTTTTAGAATTAAAAAGTTGCTAGTTATAGTCTGAATCTCGTAAGCTTGATAGATCGAGACATGTGTCGAGCTTTAATGAATCTCGACAAATCGAGCTTCTGTCAAGGAGGTATCGAGACCTGCAAATTGCACTTTTCTTAAGCAGTTCTTGAGTAATCTTCATGTCTTTAATGTAACCACTTATACTGATCATCTTGAACCTACTTAGATTTACCCAAATACAAATAAAGTGCGTTTTGTCAAAAGATATGCCAATTACATAAAAATATGTCCTTTACAATCTCCTCCTTTAGCAATCCATGACAAAACCATAAGAGTACATTGAATGTCCTAGAATACAATCTACTCAAGATTACAAAATAAATAAGCCTGGTCTAAAAGATCTGAACCTTGGAAGTTGCTACAAGAAGAAGATTCGGAATCTTGACTTGGCTTTAACTTGTCTTTCCTTAAAGGCATTAAACAAAACACATCAAGGTACCATGTGTAAAATAATGACAAGTTAAATAAACAAGAAACATGTGTATAAAGAGAGAAAAGAAATAACACGTGAGTTAAAGAGTGAAACACATACATCATCATCAAATATAGAAACAACACATGATGTATGTAGAAGGTTACAAAACCAAAATATACACAACACAAAATATATATCAATATCAAAGTGTATTAGACTAACTCTCCCCTTAAGTCTATTACTCCCTCTGAGGAATGACATTCAATTCTCAAAATTCTCCCCCTTTTTGACACGATTGTCAAAGGGCATAAAATGCCAAAAAACTTGACCGAAGACAGACAGAAAACTGATATAGAGGGAACGAGGAGAACAAGGAACCATAGACCTACAAGAAAAAGAAAAATAAGGTGCTATGGACGCAAAGGAAAAAAATGCAAAACAAAGAAAAATGAAATGCATGCAAGGGTATCTCGATCAATCAAGGAGGTGTCGAGAATCTATTGAGAAGAAGCCAACCTCGAGAATCTGTTGAGGATGTGTCAAGCAAACAGAGAGCACAAGATTTTGGCTCGATGGATCGACCTATCTGTTGAGAAGTTGTTGAGGTCAAACCCAGAAATCTCGATAGAAGTGGTATCTGTCGAGATTCTGTCGAGAAGCTATCAAGGATGCAGAAAAGAGGTTTTTCAAGGGGGGAAAACACATAAGATGAGAAAGCAACAAGATGGCTACTCAAACAAGCATCCAAGCAACATGTTAAGCACTCAAACCACACCTCAACTCTAGATGCAAAGTGTTCCTAGATTCACAAACACACTAAACAAATCTAACCAATTTTATATTTCAAAAACAAATTAAGACAGTTTAGCAAGTATATATTAACACATGCATCCGTTTTGATGGCCAAAACACATTGTACCTACACATATATCAAGAGTAGCAAAGAGTATGCGCGTTGTGTGTGAAAACATAACAAGTGTGCACAAGTTTCTCATATTATGACAGTTTGAGATATGAGAACATCTAATACACTCACACACAATCATAACTGTTTGATGGGAACTATCACCTTTGAGGTACATCATATAACTCCCACATCTCCTAGAAACACACTTACAATGATTTTAAAAGCATTTTGATTCTTTTGCCTTTTATATTCTTTGCATATTTTCTTTTTGAACATATCATGCATGGGCATATAAGAAAGAAAAGAAATACCCAATTATGTAAGCCAAAACATAATAATTTTGTTATACTGAAGCACACAGATGTTATACATGATTGGCGGGCTTTAGTGGTGGGATGGTTATTTATGCTTTTCTCTTAGTATTTTCTAGTCCTTCCCATCACAAAGAGTGATATGAGTATTAAGTATAAAAGATTACTTAATCGTACTCATCACCAACACGAGCCACAAAGCTCACTTGCTTAGTTGTGCATTAAAATGCTCATCCAAGGTACACAAGTACCAATATATACAAACACACACTGTTTTTGTATTTTTCAATTTTTTCAATTTTTTTTTTTTTGAAAAAAAAAAAAAACAAAAACTGAAAAAAAATAAACAAAAACTAGCAAACAACTATAAAGCATAAAAACTAGATGCAAATGCATGAAAGTATGATTCCAAAAACAAATAAGAAATCAAGCAAGAAAGTCCAACTTTAGATAGAAGGAATTAAAGCAAAGAACAAACAATTAAGTCTTAGGATCCTTCATTACCCACACAGCACGAGTCTTTGGCCGTGAAGATGAAAAGGCACGTGTCCTAATATGACTACTAAAGGACATAGAGGAATTAGAATTCCCCTGAAATTGAGTTAAAAAGCTTAAAATTTTTAATAACTCACCAAGAATAGGTACAAAGCCTTTAGACAAAGGATGAGACCTATTGGACACTCGCTTATGAGAAAACAACTTGAAACAATTAGGGCGAGTGTGACTAGAACCACCACAATGGTGATAAACGTGAGTAGCTTTAGAGCTACTCGACTTCCTAGAAGGAGGTCTAACCTTAGAGGTTGACAACTTAGGACAATTTGGCCTAATATGACCAACAATATGACAATGATGCCAAGTGGGGACAAATTCAGAATTTTTATTCAACCTAGGAGGAGTTTTAGACATAGGTTTAGAAACTTTAGCGTTAGCATCAGATTGTTTACCTTTGTCTATCCTAGCAATATTAGCATTCAACTCTTCATTATTCCTTTTAAATGGAGGAATATAAAAATCTTTTTCTTTTGAGTTAGGCTCAACAACAAGTTTGGCACTAGTTAATTTTTCAACTTCGGTTTTAGATTCAACTAGTTGCTCTTCCAAACTCTTAATTTTTTCCACTTGAGATGAAATTTGATTTTTAAATTTCTCATTCAAATTATTAGCTTCATCCAATTTTGCAATCAATTCATCTCTTTCAAGTTTGTCCTTTTTAAAATTAGCTTTTAATTTTGTAGAAAATTCAAGAGATTTCATACAAAAATTATAAAGCTTGCAATAGGTATCTTGAATATCATCATCATCATTCAACACAAGATCATGCAAATTAAAACAATCAAGAGTTTCCATAACAATGGGGGTCAATGGATCACACAGCAAAAATTAAAACCAAATCAGAGTGTGTTTGCTTTGATACCACTTGATAAGTTAAAATGAATTGACCCCTTACAAATTAATTAATTACCCAAGTTAATTAATTAGGTTCAATTACATGCAATGGCATGGTAGCACAAACAAATCATCAACTAAATTAAATGCAGCAGAAATTAAATTTGACTCAGTTATTTGTTTACGAATGGAGAAAACCACTAAGGCAAAATCCCACCAGGTGATTTTAAGGTCACCACTCCGAAGAACCCACTATTATCAATCACAAGCAGTTACAAGTATAAGGAATCTTACCAAACCCTTTGGCCTATCTCGAAATACCAACCTATAGTTGAACCCTTACCCTAATACCTAATTGGACTTGTATTACAGCAACAATCTTTCCATTCAATGCACGAATCCCAGTACATGACTAACCAATAATACACGGATCCCAGTACATGACTAACTCCTTTCCACGAATCTCAGTATGTGACTAACTCCACCGCTACCCTTTGATTGATGTAGTTGATTTGCAACAACTTCACATAAAAACAACAATAAGATCTTCAATGATGGTGTGAGAGACTTTACTTGGTTATAGAACACAAAGGTGTACAAGAAATGCAGCAAGAACTCTTTCTTCTGTAGGAGGAGACTAGGGTTTCAAAAAGAAAAACTTATGAAGCTCTCTAGGGTTAGGTTTTTCTTTTTCCACCTCCTTGTCTAAATAGGAGCTTAATGGGCTCTCCTATTCCAAATAGGTATACACAAACCTTGGGTTTTCCTAGTCCAATAAGGATTATACAAACCCATAAACAAATAGCCTTTTAGAATAAAAACATTGCTAGCTATAGTCTGAATCCTGTAAGCTCAATAGATCAAGTCGTGTCGAGCTTTAATGAATCTCGATAGATCAAGCTTTTGTCGAGGAGGTATCGAGACCTACAGATTGCACTTTTCTTGAGCAGTTCTTAAGTAATCTTCATGTCTTCAATGTAATCACTTGTAATGACATCTTGAACCTACTTAGATTTACCCAAATACAAGTAAAGTGTGTTTTGTCAAAGGATATGCCAGTTACATAAAAATATGTCCCTTACAAATCGAGAAGAAAATTTATTTTCTAGTTTTCTCACCTCGGCTCTACATACTCTTTATGACTACCAAATTTCCCACAAGTAATGGTAACTAAACTAGAGATGAATATAAACTAGAGTGACAATATTGCCAAGGGCAGATGGGAATCTTTTTCAACAATAGACATATAAGAAAAGGGTGCTCATTGATTTCTAGTTTTACACATCTTTGACTTTTTGCTCCCTCTGTTTCAAGTTCAAGAAAGAACCATATGCCCCTCTACTCCCTTCACGTTAATTTCTTCTTCTTTTTGTCTAAACATTAGGTATTTTTTTATTATAAAATATTATTTTATTTTTTTATGTAACAGGAGCGTGTATCAATTTATACAATTACCATTTTCTATGTTTAATTTTCTTTTCTATCAAACAAAATTTTTTTCATCATTTCACCTTTTCAAGTCCAACCATATGCACATAAAGAAAAACTAAATCCTTTCTATGTCCACCATTTTCTATTCCCCCATCTTCCATTCCCATTCTTATCCTGATTTTCCTTGCATGTCATCATCATTTACATTATCCTCATATTGTGCACACCCTTGTCACCTTAGGTCTATAACACGTTAAATTTGGGAATGCAGGTCACCATTGCGTTGATTCACTTCGGTGAGGTGCTAGTGCAACGTATGTTTGGTGTATGAACAGGAATATACACGTGGTCAACAACTATTTCACGTAGTGGGAGATGTACGTTGTTGGTGATTTAGTTTCTGGGTTTTACTTTCTACTGCTCTGCTATACCCTAACGCCAATATTTTTTTTTTTTTTTTGGTTTTCAGTGTACTTCCATTTTTTTAAAAAATTTAGTATGAATGTCACTTATTTATTTATATATTGGCAGATATATATTTGATTTGGATCTGTTCATTTTCTTCCTTTTCAAGATTTGGGTTTTTCTTCCTCAAAAAATGATTTTTTTTCTTTTTTTCTAATGGAATTTCAGCTTTTTTTAAAAAAAAAATCCAGAAAAGAGTAAGAATAGCATGAATGACTAACACAACATAAAATGTTTGTTTGTTTTTGTCTTTCAATATAAAATTTACAATTTAACACAAATGAACCTCTCAATTATACATTTCAATGTAAAGGTAGATATATAGTTCCCATCAAGATGCTTGAGAGACCTCCTAGAGCTGAGGATGATCATGAAGATAGTTTAGTTTTGTTAAAGAATGTTGGAAACAATAACTTTCAAGGTACAACACTTGTAAATGCTATTGCAGGTAATGGCCTCTACCCTTTGCTTTATGCGAAATATGTTGCTATTATAAGCACTTTTTTCTCTGTAATAAGTTTGTAATCTTTTTATTTTCCCTCTCTTTCTCTTGTTTTCATAAAGAAAAATTTACCCATTTCTATAATCATTGCATGTCACTTGAAAGATTCATTTATAATGTGGAAAGTTTAAACTAATTTATCATTTGTATCCCTTTTCTATGTTTGTTTGTGATAAGTTACCAATTCTCTGAAAAGCTTAAACTATTAGGAAATTGTGAATTTAATTATTTAACTATAGTTATAACACTCTCTCTCATATGTGGGCCTAAATTCCCCCTTCAATAAATGGGGCTCAGAAACAATAAAAGGTACTTGGAAAACACCAAATTTAATTTGCTTGCTTAAGTGCCAATAGGCACCCTGTTGATTTCTTAATCCTTTCCATTTTTCACGTAGCTCCATTACCACTAGATTTAGCTAGCCATTTTAAGGGGGAGAGATTTTTAAATGACAACTTGAAGTCTCAATCAAATTACTTCTTTCTTTTGTAAAAAAGTTGGTTAAATGGATTATAAGTAGTCTCAAACCTCTTAAATATTGAAGAAGCCATTTTAGGTCTTTAAGGTTCAAATAAGACTCATGTCACATTCTTAGAGATTATAAGTGTACAATTTGCAAAATGTACAAATGTAAAATATTAATCACAAAATATGTAATATAATCAAATTGATATGATGCTTGACTATCAACCATCTAACAAGGTAAAAGTAATTTCATTGGTTGAGGATGATTGGTTCTTGCTTGACGAAGGTGATTTTTTTCCCACATAGAAACCCGGCTCTTTGGGTTCTAGTAGTGAACTCTCACTGTGCAACATCATAACTACAAATGAAATGTTAGGCCGATCCTTATGATGTTGTTGCAAACATAAGAAACTAATATGGAGACAACGTTCAAGCTTCGATAGGATGCAAGAGTCCTTTAAGCAAGTATCAATTAGCTCCAAAGTCCTTCCTTCTTTCCATGATTTCCATGCCTAAAACATTTGAAAATTTCTTGTCATTGTTTGTATCATAATATGTAGAAAAAATAAATAAATAAAAAGGAAGAAAAAAAAAGCTAAATCTTTTGACAACTCACATGTCCAACAAGGTTTAGACCATGTTCTGGATGGAAAGACCCTCGATTTTTCTTTCCACATATTATCTCCAACATTAATATTCCAAAACTAAAGACATCAGATTTTACTGAAAATAGGCCATCAATGGCGTATTCAGGTGCCATATAACCACTGTAAGAATGGAAATCTTTGATTAGAAAATTTTTCAATAACAAAACATTTTAGAAATAGGCAAAATTACACTGTTGGCCCTTGAATTTTACCTTGTAATAGGAATTGGTCCTTCAAGTTTTAAATGTACATTACCGGTCTCTCATGTTTCAAAATGAGCACTGTTAGTCTTTTAGTCAACTACTATTAGTGTTATTGCTTATGCAGGTAACGTAATAGTGACGTGACATCTTTTTATAGACTTGGGCCAACCAAAATAAGGCAAATCAATTAAAAATTCAAGTCAAATCCATATATGTAAAAAAAAAACGAAACAATCTCTTTTCTATATCATTCATCCCTCATATCTTTCCCTCCTCTATCCCAAATAAATCACAACCTTCTCTCCATCATCAACCTCTGAACCTTCGCCATTCCTAGACCTATGGAGCTCTTTGGACCAAATGAGAAGGTCTTGTTTGTGTTGAAGAAGGAATTGAGTTTGTTGATTACGTCAGGAGGTCAAAGTCGGAGCATATCTCAGTGAGGATGTGGTTGGTCTCCTCAATGACTCTATAACTAAACTCATAGGCTCAACTATGGCAGAGGGTGAAAGAGGCGGATATCCATCATGATCTTTGATGGCCATGATTGACAAAGGTTAGGATGTGTGGGTTTAGGTGCAGTGGAGGATGACAAAGGAGATGATTGGGAGACTCTATAGACATCGTATTTCATTTCGGCCTTTACCTGAGATCCCCAACCCCAATGACGAAGAACTTAATCACTACCAAAATTATCAACATCATATATGAAGCCCACCAACATACAAGCCTAATTTGTGGCCATAAAATACCCAGGCCCTAACCCAAAACACTTTTTCTATCCCAATTTGCAAATCTGCCCAGGGTGGCGTATGCTAGGAATTGGTGGCGTACGCACCAATTTACTAGCGTACGCCAATATGGGACAACAAGCCCCATTTTACTCTTTTTCCATTTTGGTGAGATTTCGGGTTAAGCAGCCTAATCAACTAGTTGGTTTGACGTCCCATTGAAATCTCAGAGCCTAAAAATTTCTCTAGCAAAATCACTTGAAAAATTGGCCTCCTAGCTTCAAAGAGTGCAAGAATAGTTTTAGTGATCATTTGATTTAGTTTTCTAACATTTAGTTGTTGTAAAACTAATCTCCTTCTCATTCATTCTCAATTGCACACACCATCAATTCCTTGCCCATATACCTGTGTAAGGACTTTCGTCTCCTAAGACGTTTAAGGCTAAATTTGTCTTGAGTTATGGCTTTACACACATCACTATCGTAATTGGTAGAACACATCCCTTTTAAGGTGTTAAAAGTTAAGGTATGAATCCATCCCATGATCCATATCCTCTATCTTAGTTTTTTTTTTTTTTTTCTATGCTTTCACATGTTTACATGTTATTTCATGATTTTTGTTCTTGAAGTAATGTTGGTGTAACATATTGCTCAATGATTACTTGCTTCATTCCTTAAAAAATCATGTAAAATTGTAAATCTGCTTAAGAGGCATACGCTCGAAATGATGGGCGTACACATTCTTACTCGGTGTATGCTGGGTCTTGACAAATTAGGGTTTTTCTTCCAATTGCTTTTTTGGAAAATGGCATGAGACCTAGGTACCTGAAGAATTAGGTTTATGCCTGTTAAGTTTAGACCCCTAGAAAACATAATCTGTTTAACCTAATTTATTAGCCAAGTAGTTACTTAGGTTAATTATTCAAATCTAGGTTAAACATTCATCACATGAAATAAACACAGTGGAAAAGTAAATGATACAAGATGTGATGACCCAAGAAAACCAATGAAACAAATCATTTCAAGGTAAAAAACTTGGGGGGAACTATCCCAAGAGAACAATTAACTATATCAAGTTGAGATTTACAATCTAGAATACTACTTCGTAGTACATCTAACACAGTTAACAAATTGGGCTCTAAGCTCTATAGACTTCCTTGATCTGGATCTGTTCTCACATGAACCAACTGTTCATGCTTTGATCTTCAATATGCTTGATAGCTGAAGGCTTCGTAGTAACTTTACTCCACCGGTACTAGCAATATGAATTTAATCTCTGGTAGGTGCTTGTAGAGTTAGAAGGTTACAAAACCTCACAGATCTCACAAGAGTAACTCTCAAGACTTGAAAAACGTGTATTAGGGTTTCCCTTTTATATCTAGTAGTGTTGGACTCAAACCATAAACATTTCGCGGGCTATTGGGCTTCAGTTAAAATTTTGCATATCTCAGTTTGATCTGTCGAGCTTGACATATTTTTACTTCTTCTTTCTGCAGCTTGTTCATTCTTGAATCTTGACTTGTATCTACTTGAGCAATGTATAAAATAGTTCAAAGAACCTAAGATCTAATCCTAGACAAGTTTTTGTTCTCGGTTTGCCAAACTACAATAAATTTAATTCCTAAACATTTAAGTCTAAATATTTAGAACCTAACAATGCCGATTTCATCTAGCATGCTCCTGCCTGGGAAAAATCTAGATTTTGACATTTTTTATTTAATGCTATATAATTGTTTTTACTGCCTTATCTTTCTTTATTGGACAAAACTTAGGTACAATACCTTAGGTGCAATTCTTTAGGTTCCTCTCTTAAGATTCTAACATGTGGATACTTAACTAAAAAATAAAGTTTCATCCAATGAGAAAAAATCCACATGGCAGAATCTTAAGAGGGGAACCTAACGAACAACACCTAAGTACTGTATCTAAGTCTTGCTCTTCTTTATTCATGTATATTTGTTTCCTTTCTTACTATTCTTTCCTAATTTGTTTTAAAACATTTAATAAAACCCAAAATACAAAAATATATTCGTTGCTTTTTTAATAAGCCATTTAATTCTTCCCTTCGTTTCCTATTTTTTTCCTTTCCAATCAAGAAAGATAACTGAGCATAAATTGTAAAAGTTTCCTAAAAGTTTCCAGTCAACAGTTATATAAAATTCAAAATCATTTAAAAAAAAAAAACTTAATTGTTCAAAATAAGGAAAGTCTCTGTCGTTTAAAACTCTTCTAATATTTTGAAAAGGTAATTAAGCCTAACAATTGATTCAAAATTAAATACTTTCCAAGTCAAATGAAGCAATCAAGATTTAATTAAGGGATGAGAACTAATTACCTTTGCAGAAAAAATTGATTAAATTAATTAGTCTTTTAACTTTAACTTAAATCCCATTTGAATTTGAATTAAGAGTCTAATAAGAAAACCTCTCACTTCTTTTTTAAAAGACTACAATATCTAGATTTTAATTGGTTTAAGGAAAGTGGGAAGTTAATTAAAGCATGGAAGATTATCAATGAAGAATGAAGACCAGTTAAGTATAATAAAGGAAAACATTAAAGATTTAATAAATACTCCACATCAATTAATTCTTCTTTCCTTCATAAGACTTAAGCATTCAACCTTAACAAACATTCAACTCTTATTTGATATCTACATTTTTGTACATTTATGCATTCACATGATTGGGTATACACAAACACACTTCAGTGCTTCTTTACTCTTTGTGTTCACATGTTTGGATGATATCATGATCTTAGACTTATACAGTTATACTCATATTCTCAAATGATAGATCGCATGCTTAGGTGCCTTTTACATGTCATGAAATTTATTTATTCACATGCTTGCTTGCTCCTCCCATGACTCGTTTTTGAACTCTAGCCCTTAGATACAAGCGTGCATTCACTATAGCTTATTTGTGATACCTCAATTTGATTGATAGTGTGATGTGTGTGGGTGTGTGATGAATCCCACATCGGGTATTTACTAGGTAGATCTGGGCTTTATTAACAACTACAAGGAGTCTCAATTGTGACTAGTCCTTTTGAGGTATAGCGCAATTGTGGCTAGCGTTTTTCCTTGGGTCGTTACATATGGTATCAGAGCTGGTCCGGTAACCCCGTGTGGGCTCAGAGACACTACCCCACAAAGTGGGCCCTAACGAGGATGTTAGGGATTTAAGTGGGGGAGATTGTGATGCCCCAATTTGATTGATTGTGTGATATGTGTGGGTGTGTGATGAGTCCCACATCAGGTATTTACTGGATTGAACTAGGCTTTATTAACAACTACAAGGAGCCTCAATTGTGACTAGTCCTTTTGAGGTATAGTGCAGATGTGGCTAGCGCTTTCCTTGGGTCGTTACACCACCATTTACCCATTAAGCAAAAAAAAAAAATTCCAAAATTCAACCATTTCATAAAACCATGTCATTACACAAAATCCAAAACCCAAACCCTAAAAAAAAAATAATAATAATAAATAAATAAAAACCAAACCCTAAAAACCTAAACCCTAAACAGAGCCCTAAACCTAGAGGTCTTAAATAATTCCTAAACCTAAGAGTTTCACATCAACTTTTAAAATAAACATGTTCAAAGCCAAAAAAATAGGAAGATCATTTTTTCTTCAATCTTTTCTCCTTTGGTTTTTAATTGATTCCATCTATGCTAGGTACTTTGTCATCTTTGTCCCTCCTTCTAAACTCATAGTTTTCAGCCTCATGTCTTTCTCGGCTACCTCTAAGAAATTGTTTTCTCATAGCAACCATGTCAACCTCCTTGTCCGCAATCTTGTTCACCAACCAATTAGAATAGTCTGTGGTCATCCTTTGGAACTGAACCTTAACAAAGGATTGATCCACTTGGTCAGCCATCTCCAAGCCCAACAATATATTCCTTATAGAAGTAGGATTTGTCTCCACAGGAGTGAAAGGTTTTCTTCCTTTTCCACTAGGCATTCCTTGCTCATATTGGAACTGCCTTAAGAGTCTATCCGCCTTATGGAAAGTTGCTCTCCTTAATCCAACTAGGAAGATGTGATCTGATTTCGAGGACCGCAACAAAGGAGGTGGGCACTTCCTCCAATAACAATTCCAACAAATGAAGACACTGGATTTCTTGTTCAGAAATTTCACCCAGTCACTTTCAGTTTAACACTCGGTTTTAAGGATAGTCCTACTAAGGAAATTGCCAAGACCATAATTAACAACAGTAGACGTGGCAATCATGTCCAGTCTTTCCATCAACCATATCTGCAAAGTAAAGGGACTCCCAAGAAAGTTTTGTAACTCTCCACCATGAAATACAGAGTCCAATCCTAAAAGAGTTTCTGCTAAGATCAGAGAAACAGGATTATCACCATCCTTAACTTGACTCACAATACCTATGGCTCGTGCATCCACAATACCAGGTCTTCTAGAGCAAAGCAAAAATTTTCCCACGAAGCAAAGAGCTAAGCCAAAATTCTTCTGCTTGTTGTCAGTCACTCCATGAGTACGTTTATTAATCAGTCTTGAAAGAACTGCACGTAGATTCACCATGTGCCCTTCAATCATGCTACTGGTAATTGAAGTAAGAAGTCCTAGAGCATCAGACAAAATTTCCCTTTGTCTAGGATCACAAGAAACTGTTGCGGACTTCTTGCTAGAATCACAACCCAGAATAGCTGAAAATTCTTCAATTATGGGACAAAGTTCAACAGTTTTAAACTGGAATACATGATCTTTAGTATCCAGAACTTCATAGTAGCACAGAGGAGATCCCACTTGATCTTGACATTCCTCAAAGCCTTGATTCCCTCCAGTTTGTAGGCTGTAAAATTGGTCTTGGTACCAAAATCAAAGCTACGAACCCATCTATTGATATCATGAATTGTTGAATAAGGAAAATTTTGATGGTTAGCCATGGATAACTCTTGTTGTGATTATTGTGTCTTGCTAACCTTGATGCAGAGATTTGTTTGCAGGATAGATGCTAAAATAAGCTACCTCAGTCCTTAACCAGGTTTAAATAAGTTTCAAGAGTTTGTAGCTGACTAGGAAAGTGTTTCATGGTCTCAAACAAAGAAAACATTTTTCAAAGAACTCAAAAACACAACAACAACAAAAAAAAAGGCGTTGGAAAAGTGCGAGGAATCGGCTCGAAATTGGGTGTGCCAGTCGAGTGTCGATTGGCACCTAGCTTAACCGAGTCCCACTCACCCTATTTAGTGTTTTTGGGCACTTCCTGGGTCCTTTTTTACTCTGTTCTTCACTCAAAAAAAAAAATTGGTTGTGCAATAAAGTTTCTCAAAAATTTCTGTGGATTGTCAAATTGGGGCATTTAGACATGCCTTGTCTATTTATTTTCAAAAAAAAAAAAAATCACATACATCACTATTTTTCAAAAAAAAAAAAAAGGGGGAAAGGAAAGAGAAAAGTAATTAAATCAAGATTTTCTAGAGTCAGGCATTCATCTCTTAAACTAGGGGCATTCGGCTATGCCTTATCCCCTCTTTCTAGAACAAGTAAACATCACTCACTCGTTTTCAAAAAAAAAATAATAATAATAATAAAAAAAATCTTTTCAAAAGGTGAAGGGTTATCATGCATAAAGTTTTCAAACTAGGGGCATTCGGCCGCGTCTCATTCAAGTAAGTGCAAATCCCATCAGAAGTGGGCAGATAAGTTCAAATTTTTTACTACAAGACTTCATCAAGTGAATTCTAAACTTGTCTAAACTAAAGTTTCAACAAGATCAAAAGCAATCCAAAGGTAAAGAGCTAAAAGCTAAAATTAATACAAATTGTCCAAGGAATACTTTATTGTTTTTGCAGGAAAAATAAAATATAGGTCAAGCATCATTAAGACTCCAGGTCCACCTATGCGAAGATCTCCTAGACCCATCTCTAGAGGAGCCACATTTAGTGTCTCCTTCTTGACTTGCATAAAACTGAGATTCTTGTTACCAGTTCTGAAGTTCAAGATTTCTGATCCTCTTTGATAGGCCAAAAACGAACTGACCCCTTGTAATAAATTAATTGATTAATTACTCAAGTTTATTAATTAATCAAATTAACATACAAACGCGTAGTAGTACAAACAAATCATCAATTAAACTAAGTGCAGTTGAAATTAAATTGACACGATGATTTGTTTACAAATGGGGAAAACCAACACGACAAAAACCCCACTGGGTGATTTTAAGGTCACCACTCCCGAGAATCCACTATTATCACAACAAGCAGTTACAAGTAAAGGAATCCCAGTACCTTATACCAACCTACAATTGAACCCTTACCCCAATACCCAATTGGACTTGTTCTGTAGTGACAATCTCTCCTTTTGATGCACGGCTCCCAGTATATGACTAACCAATTGCGCAAATCCGAATACGCGACTTCAATCACTAACTAGAGAAGGTTGTTGGCTGCAAAGTTCTTCAATTCATCCAGACGATGAAGATCAAGAAGATGCTTGGTCACAAAACCCTACGGTGCACAAACACAGCAACTTCATAACAAGAACGATGAACTAGGGCAAAACTCTGTCTCCAGTCACAATTTACTTGAACAAACTTTGCTCAACACTTGTGCAACTTGTGTCCACTTTGACAGCCCTTAAATAATCCTTTCATATGTCTAGGGTTGTGAGAAAAGAAAGCCCAAACACATAATCACGGATTAGAGTCAAAATAGAACTGAAATGCTGTTTTTCATAAACCTCGACAGATACCCTATCTGTCGAGTTGCTATCGAGCCACGGGGCTAGAATCTAGGACCTTTAGCAAAGGTCGAACATGGTATAAATTGATGATCACCCCAATCAGAAGGGCGCTCGTAGAAAGTAGAGATCATCTCGTCTTTGGACACAGTCCTCAAACGCTCACATCCGGGGTAGTCAGGATGCTCTACCCTCGAGACACAGAGCCCATCGGTTACCAACTCCGGTGTGACAACAATGTGCGTACCTTGAACGCGAGTATGAAAGAGAGGTATTAAAGAATCAAATACATGCATGTTGGAGTAAAACTCCTGGATCAGCACGGAAGGACATGTGACCAGGACGTCACACAGTGACTCCTAATCCCGACTGTGAATGACATCGGGTAGGTCAGTGTCGGCGAAGTCCGCCAAAATGACTTGGCGTTCCGAATGAACACCTCGTCGAGAAAAGTTCTCTGAGAAGTCCTTTCGGGTGTCCTCATCATGGAATCGAATAGAAGAGGAGGTACGATCAAAAGAAGACGATGCCCCGGAACGAAAAGGGTTCCGAGACTAAGTAGATTTACATTTTGGCGCCATTGATGCACTAACGTAAACTAGAAAGTGAGAGGGGAAGAAAGAAACACTCAGAAAAGTCCCAAACAGTTCAAATATACACAAATTTATTGAATGTAAGGTACGTATGCAAGAAAATGCGTGAACATGTGACATGCAAAGTAAAAACATCATGGGCTCAGCCCAATTCAAATCTACCAACAAACAATCAGTTTAACATATATAACACACATCTAAATGCATGAAAATATAGTTATAATGCATGTGTGATGCAATGCATGAGGTTTAAAGATCATTTAAACAAAAACCCATCCCAAAATTTCAATAAACACTTAACAATTTTGAAAATCCCCAAAACCTAGGTCTAAATGCATGAAATGCATGAATAATGAGAGAAAAAGAGATCATACCAAGTGATTTGAAGCAAGGAAAGGCCGAAAATCACGTGGGTTGAAGGTTTAGAGAGAGAAGAGAGTGTTTGGGAGGTGAATAGGCGCGGATAGATTGAGAGAGATCGAGAAAATGAGGATTGGATCGCGCTGAGACCTATTTATAGGTGTTCAGTAATTCTCGACAGATCGAGGTGTCAAGAGGTATCGAGGAAGGTGTCGAGCTTTAAAAGCTTTGACAAATTCAGCTATTGAGAGGTGTCCAGGTAGGTGTCCACAGCAACCAAAGCTCGATGGATCGAGGAGCTATCGAGGGGACATGAGATTTCTCGATCGATCCACCTAGCTATCGAGAGGTGTCAAGATTGTGATAACAATCAACTGAAGAGCTCGACAGATGGGCTAGGTATCGAGAGGTATCGAGGAGGTGTCGAGATTGCTTAAAAACAGTTTTTCAAGAAGGGAAAAAACACAGATATGAATGCAATCAAACACGCAACTCAACCAAGGATCCAAACATCATTTTGAACTCTTCAAAACATCTCTCAACAATAAAAATGATAAGCATTTTGATCCCAAAACACACACACACACACTAAACAAGTCTAACCAATTTAATATTTCAAAAACAAGTCAAGACGGTTTAGTGAGCATACATTAACACATATAAACCTTGTAATGGCCAAATCACATTGTACTTGCACATGTATCAAGAGTAGCAAAGAATATTACGTGTTGTGTGTGAAAAACATCACAAGATTGCATAAGTGTATACATGTTATGATGATTTGAGATATGAGAAAATCACTTTAACTCACACATAATCATAACTGTTTGATGGGGACTATCACCTTCGAGGTACATCATATAACTCCCACATCTCCTAGTGTACACGCTTGCAATCATATTTAAAGCATTTTATTCTTTTTTCTTTTTATTTTCTTTGCATATTTTCTTTTTAAGCAAACCATGCATGGATATATAAGAGATAGAAAAGAAATACCCAATGATGTTAAGCATTTGACATTGCACTTTTGCTATGCCGAAGCATATAGATGTCATTGACATTGCACTTTTGCTATGCCGAAGCATACAAATGTCATTTAATGATTGGCGGGCAACAATGGTGAGATGATTATTTATGCCTTTCTCTTAGGATTTTCTAGTCCTTCCCATCAAAAAGAGTTATACGAGTGTTAAGTACAAGAGATAACTTAATCTTACTCATCACAAACAAGAGCCACAAAACACACTTGCTTAATTGTGCATAGAGATGCTCATCTAAGTTACAAAAGATACAAAGTTTAGAAAACTTTGTTTCAATGGCCATCCAAGGTACACAAGTACCAATGTACACAAAACACACACTGTTATTGTATTTTTCTGATTTTTCAAATTTTTTTTTTTTTAGAAAACAAAAAAAAAAAAAACAAAACAACAAAACTGAAAATAAATAAACAAAAACATGTTAAGAAAAGCAAAGCATAAAACTAGATGCAAATGTATGAGGAAGAAGGAGCAGAGAAAGAGATCAATCCATGGAGATAACACCAATATTTGAACGAAGGAATTCAAAACGTTTGCTATCAAGAGATTTGGTAAACAAGTCAGCCTTCTGATCATCGGTGTGAATAAACTCAAGAGAGAGAATACCATCTTCGACAAGCTCCCTAATGAAGTGATGTCGAATCTCTATGTGTTTGGTTCGAGAATGTTGAACTCGGATTCTTAGAGATGTTAATGGCACTGGTATTGTCACAATAGATGGTGAGATACTTTTGACAAATACCATAATCATGGAGGAGTTTTTGCATCTATAGGAGTTGGGTGCAACAACCACCAACAGCGATGTACTCAACTTCTGCAGTGGATAATGTGATAGAATTCTGCTTTTTGCTCATCTAGGAGACAAGATTATTACCTATATAAAAAAAAAAAAAACCCCTAATGTACTCTTTCTATCATCAGCATTCCCAGCCCAATCAGCGTCAGAATATCCAACTAAGACATCATTTGTGTCCTTGCTATACCACACACCAAAGTCGGCTGTGGTTTTGACATACTTAATGATTCTTTTCAAAGCAATCATATGAGACTCTTTGGGATTAGCTTGATATCTAGCACACACTCCCACACTGTAACTAATGTCAGGTCTACTAGCAGTAAGGTAAATAAGGCTACCTATCATGCTTCTATAAAGAGATGAATCAACACTTTTACCTAACAAGTCAACAATGAGTTTAACATTTGGACTCATAGGGGTTCTGACAAAACTAGCAGATTCTAAACCAAACTTTTTCACAAGATTTTTAGCATATTTAGATTGAGAAAGGAATATACCTGAATCTTGTTGATGAATTTACAATCCAAGGAAGTGAGTCAGCTCTCCAATCATGCTTATCTCGAACTCGGCTTGCATGAGTTTTGAGAAGCCATGAGCAAGTTCATCCTTAGTCGACCCAAGGATGATATCATCAACATAGACTTGAGCCATGATCAACTCGCCATCTTCCCTTTTGATGAAGAGAGTTAGATCAGCCTTTCCTCTTGTGAACCCATGTGATTGTGTGAGCCTATCGTACCAAGCTCTAGGGGCTTGCTTCAACCCATAAAGTGCCTTCTTGAGGCACAACACATGATCCGGGAAGTGTGGATCAATGAATCCGTTTGGTTGAGCCATATAGACATCTTCTTTAAGTAGCCCATTTAAGAAAGCAGTCTTTACATCCATCTGGTAAAGCTTGAATTTTAGGTGACAAGTTAGGGCAACTGGGGCAAATGTTTCATCATAGTCTACTCCTTCCATTTGTGAGTATCCTTGAGTTACAAGACGAGCCTTGTTGCGGATCACATTACCTTCCTCATCAGTCTCATTGCGGAATATCCACTTTGTGCCAATGATGTGCTCACCCTCCAGTCTAGGTACTAAAGTCCAGACATCATTCCTCTGAAACTGAAGCAGTTCATCATGCATTGCCTCAACCCAACTTTCATCCTGAAGGGCTTCCTCAACTTTAGTGGTTCAACCTGTGACAAATAACAAGAATAAGACACAAAGTTAGCAACACATTTATCAACTGTTCACTTTCTTAATGTGAGTTCATTCATGCTTCCCACAATAACTTCAGGAGGATGATTTAATTTAATCCTGGAAGAAGGTCCTTTTTCTTCATGGGATTCAGAATCTGGTGATGTGGGTATATCTGCAGAATCTTCCACAACACTACGAGTACTAGGAGTATTTGGAGATGTGGGCTCTTGTCCAATAATTTCTGGAACTTCCTTTGGTTCAAGAGGAAGAATTTCTTTGGGGAGCTCCTCACTAACCTTCTCAGAACCAAAATCTGAAGACTCATCAATAACAACATTCACTGTTTCCATTACCTTCATGGTTCTTTTGTTGTATGCCCGATAAGCCTTGCTTGTGGAGGAGTATCCTAGAAATATTCCTTCATCGCTTCGAGAGTCAAATTTTCCCACATTCTCTCTATCCTTGAGATTGAAACAAGTACTTCCAAAGATTCTAAAATACTTCACATTCGGCTTCCTTCCTTTCCATAACTCATATGGAGTCTTCTTGGTACCAAGTCTGAAGTACACCTATAAACCGCATGACATGCAGTATTAACGGCTTCTCCCCACAAGTTTCTAGCCACATCCTTGTTATGCAACATGGCTCTGGCCATCTCCTGAATAACCCTGTTCTTTCTTTCTACTACACTATTCTGCTGAGGAGTAATAGGAGCAGAGAATTCTTGAGATATACCTGATCTTGTGCAAAAGAACTCCATATAAGAGTTCTCGAATTCTTTACCATAGTCACTTCAAATTCGATCAATCTTCAGGCTTTTTTCATTCTGCAGTCTTGTACACAAAGCTTCAATGTACTCAGAAGCATCAGACTTAGATCATAAGAGAATGACCCAAGTGTACCTAGTGAAGTCGTCTACCACAACCACGATGTATCTCTTCCCACCAAGAGACTCGGTTCTAGTTGGACCCATAAGATCCAGATATAGAAGCTTCAATGGTCTAGATGTAGCTGATGTCTGAGTGCCTGAATGCTTAGCTTTCGTCTGTTTCCCAAGCTGACATGGTCCACACACCACATTGCTCATTCTACTGAGCTTTGGTATCCCCAAGACTGATTCATGCTTAGATACAATAGAAAGATGTTTGTAACTAGCATGTCCCATCCGTTGATGCCATAGATCTTCATTTTACAAACGAATGTTGTTGCACACAATATCAGCATCAAGGAACCAATCTATAACAGTTGTCTAGAGTGCGAACACCACTTATGAGTTTCTTTCCAGACTCATCCATGATTAGACACTTTCCCTTTGAGAATAGCACCATGAAGTCTTAATCACATATCTGACTTATACTCAACAGATTCACCCTTAGACCTTCTACATATAGAACATTTGCAATGTCTGGCAGTCCAGGTAGAGAGATGATTCCCTTCCCTTTAATCTGTGATTTGCTCCCATCACCAAAAGTAACATTACCACCTTTCTTAAACTCGAAAACCTTGGAGAGAGATCGGTCTCCAGTCATGTGTCTTAAGCAACCGCTGTCAAGGTACCACAAACACGTGTCTATAACTTTAAATGCTGACTTCATCATAAAACACACTTCGTGCTTAGATGACAGATCGGTGGGAATGGTGCTTTCTCTCATCTGCCTTTTATGAGCTAAGCCTTTAACTTTCACTCTTCTCAGACAAACTCCTTTGCACATTTTCATTTTGAGACAGTCTAGTTTCTTCTTAGTCAAACTGAGATATTTTCCAATAGTCATCATAAGAGAATTCAAATAACTTTTAGACTTGTGTTTTCTGAGACACTCAAACAAATAGAGATTAGAAAAACAAGATGTATCTAAAAACAAAGATCTCTTCAAGCCGGCTACAACCATGACAATAGGGGTCAATGGATCAACACAGCAAAGATTAACCCTAATCAAAGTGTGTCTGCTCTAATACCACTTGATAGGCCAAAAATGAATTG